>NW_015505866.1:735957-747498 GCF_001515645.1 Sinocyclocheilus grahami
AAGTAGGTGGTGTGTTTTTTTTTGTGGGGGGGTAATGAAAAAAAAAGAAAAGAGGGGGGGGGGGGGGGGGGATAATAATTTCTGATTATACTTTCAATAATCATCTGAAAGTAATACCAACAATATCATTCCTCTATTTTATAGTTGTGCTGTGGACGGACTTTTGGACTTCTCTACTTTCAAACAATTAAAACAATTCTTCTCAAAACTCCTGTCATAACTGTAATCAGGCTTTGGACTGACAGACACAAAGTATCCATAATTACAAATTAAAACATAAAAAAGCCAAACTAAAACATAAAAAATCTCAAAAATGTACCAAAATGGCAGATCCACAATTTTAGTATGAGCAGTTCTACAGTTACGAGCAGATTTAATCATTTTTATTGGATTTTTTTGTCAGATATTTAATTCTGGAAAATTGAGTAAGCGGAAACCATCAAACCATTGAACTGGAATTAGAGGAACAATGATTTAACATCATGTACCTCTGCTTCATCGGCAGTAGCTCAGATTAACGGGGAAGTCGTGGCCTAATGGTTAGAGAGTCGGACTCGTAACCCAAAGGTTGTGGGTTCGAGTCTCGTACCGGCAGGGATTGTAGGTGGGGGGGGAGTGAATGTACAGAGCTCTCTTCCACCTTCAATACCACGACTGAGGTGCCCTTGAGCAAGGCACCGAACCCCCAACTGCTCCCCGGGCGCCACAGCAAAAATGGCTGCCCACTGCTCCGGGTGTGTGTGTTCACGGTGTGTGTTCACTGCTGTGTGTGTGCACTTTGGATGGGATAAATGCAGAGCACTAATTCCGAGTATGAGTCGCCACATGTCACTTCACTCACTCACTCACTTTAACTGATATGCAATAGATACACCCACATAACTAATTAAAATTCATGTCCGCCCCTTTTCAGGTCATGTATATGCCCCATAGACTCTCTGCTAGAAATTCCATATGAATAATAATAATAAGAGTATACAAAATACTGATACACCAGGTGCCATCGCACCATAACAAGCCTAACCCTTTCTTTTCTGTCTCTGGACCAGTCAGGGTGTGGCATCTGTGGTGTTCGCTCTGTCTAATTCATTAGTTGAGGTGGCGGTGTGAAGGATGGAAATTAGTTCACAATGCTGACAGCTTCATTAGCTACAATTACTTGACAGGGTGACAGATGATGAGAAGACCACAAATCTGAGGTAAGCTTCTACAGAAACCCTCCTCCAAAAACCATCCTCTGTTCTTCTTGACTAGCTTCCAGAGAGCAGTCAATATACAGCATAAATATCAAATTGGTATGTGGTCATAAAAGTGCCACAAGACTGATTTGCATAAACACATTCCAATTTATTTCCGCTCTCCCTTCACTACATGTAATCAAACTTTTTCCAGTTCATTACAATACATTAAAAACAGAACGAAAAGGTTGTTTTTTTTTCTGTTAAAATGTAATTTTTCCTTAAATAAGCATACACTTCTCTTACACTATAAGGCTGTCATCATCTGCCAATGCAAATGCATTAAAAACTTTTAAAAGCACCTTTTTGAGTTTTAAAACACATTGGCATCTAATAGGTCAGTGCTTTAGTCATCGTTCTGCATTTATTCAACTTTTCTTATCTTTATTGTAACCACAAGGGAACATTTTAGTGAGCATTTCAGAAAGCAAATGACTTCAGATAGTCTCAAGCTTCTAAAATAAATGATCGTAAGTGTTTCTTGTCTAAACAAAAGTTAAGCGGCATTACATCTTGCTGATGTCTGTGATAATACTGATTCTGTTTGCTCTATTGCCAATACTAAGAGGTGTTCTGGTGAGTGAGCCCAATTTTCTGGAACTGACTCAAAGACTTAAAGACTAGTTAAAAGCTCAATCTCTCTCTAATGGGCAAATGTAGAGAGACGGTTCAGAGCAATCAGCAGTAATGACAGATTAGAGTTTTGTTTTGTGTAAATGAGACTCTGTGGAGTGACTGAGCTTTAGATAAAGGAGTAGTGAGGCACAGAATCTCTGAAGAACACCAAATACTTGTACTGCATTTGGTTTAAATTCATTTTATGCCCGTTTCACACATTTTTGCTACAGCAGGCTCCCATTGTGCTTTCACGCAGCATTTCTTCTGCAGAGTAACATAACTGCTGTTCTATGCAGGAAAAAGAGGGATTTCTGGGTTAATGCATTGTGAATTTCCTTTGATAACAGCCATAAATGATTAAATGATTATCGGGAGTGGGTGATTGAAAACTATTAAATACTTCATCATGATGGAATCTAATTTACATGAGGACTGGGCTTACATTTACATCCAAAAGGTTATTAAAAGTTATTGGACTATAAATAACTTAAATTGTCTGGTCAGAATTACTGAATAGGAAGTGAGCACTTGTGCTTGCTGGCCATAAATTGCAAAAAAAAAAGTGTTTCTAATGTTTAGTGTATTAAGTTCGCAGTGCATTTCTAATGTGATTTCTACTGAGTAGGCCCAGTGGCTAACGTTGCACTTGTTTTGTGGAACATTTCAGACTCACCAGCTAGTTTAGAATCAATTTGCAGAGGTTCATTTGAAAATGAAAATAAACTAACCCAATTGTTAACAGATCGATACAAAATAAGTGACAAACTGTCAAAGAATACCAAAGCCACTGGAAGGCAGCTTTTAGCCAAAAAAGCTTAACGCTAATGCTAACACTGCCGCTTTGGTGGTACGTAGGGAAGGAGGCCGTTTTTTGAATGGATGTAAATGGAGGAGAGGCTTCACTACGCTGAATAGACAGCTTTTGTGAGGAAACGGCCAGGGATGGATTATGACGCAGCGGTGCCCTGGGCACGAATCGATTAAAGGCCCCCTTCGGTATTTTTTCCTTTTTTATTCGAAATATCTCCAAACGATTCTCAAAAATGTGTAAGTAAATGTTTCATCTTTATAGGTCATGTTAGTTGAACTATAATGGGCGATGGGCAAAGTAGCCTAAGTAGCCTAATAAGTGTTAGTGTAAAGATGGGGATACTGCAATTAACAGTATTTATTTAAAATGTGCAATAATTGTATTTATGGGCTACCACTTAATAGGTGCAACAATTTGATTTAGATACCGCTAATCACCATGTGCATTATCAATATCTATATGCCGCTGTCAATTCCTTTTAGTGCTATATTTTTAATGTAGCCTATGCTGTAGCATCTTTCATTATATTTTTATACTGATTCTGTACAGTAGGAGGCTACATGTTTTAGTTAGTACAGTATTTATAAGCCAGTGGAACGGAATTTCGTTCATATGTGCACTCTGTGTGTACAGTTGAATGACAATAAAGCTATACCTACCTACTATCTATTAATTATGCATAAAACCCATCTTTTTACTTCAGTACCAGATATGGGTGTCATGCCATAATATTTTTAATACGACTGACTTTGTATTTGTATTTAACGTGGATTTAATAAAAACACTGTAAGTTACTAATTATAACACTTTCAATGTACAGAAAGAGAAGAACATTATCATTGACTTCAGTCTAGCCAGAGTCTAAGCACTCTCAAAAACTCCCATTATAATCACTGAAGCAGTTTACAATGTGAAATGAATCTCTTACTTACATTCATACATTCACATCTGCACTTTGTTGTTTCTGATGAGAAAATTCGCAAGAGAGCAGAATTCAGTCAGGGAGCGCGCGCACTGAACAAAACATCGCGTTTCAGCAATGACTAATCTGAACGCCTCTGATTGGCCATTGAATTAATAGGCTCAACAGAATTGTGTGTGATTGGTCATAATATAATGCCCAGTGCTGTAAAAATGTGTCTGTCTCTGGCTCAGCGCCAGCCAAAGTGCAAACGCAAGTTTGAATTTAGCAGCTGATGATGTGCCGCACTGAACGTAATCACACCGGCGTGATCGTATCAAATATATATATAAAAAACATTATTCAGTTATTTTTTTTGTCTTTCTGAAGCTGCATTCAAAATCCAATTGGCTCAAAAATCTCCATCTGAATGGGCATGACAGAGGCCCCCCCGGTTGAAATCGCTTTCTGGGAAGAGCGGTATTTCGGCAGGGCCCCCCTCTGGTCTAGTGCCCTAGGCACATGCCCGGTAGGCCCGTGCGTTATCCGTACCTGGAAATGGCTTATCATTTAATGAATCGACAGCTTGTTGGATAATCTTCAAAATGTTTTACACTAAACAATAGTTTTGGATTTAAATATTTTTTTGAGTTTACACCGAAAAACAAAAAAATGCAGTTTTATAAGAGGAGTCACTGTTTTTTTGCAACAGGTAGGATTCAGTTTACGGCACTTGTAATGCATTCCTATGGCATCCATAAATGGCGATTGACTGCCACACAACTCTGAAATTCAATGATATCAAAGCTGTGATGTGATTGGTTATCAAGGCACACATGATCCAAGTTGACTGTTTCACTTTCTCTAATGGTAGTACTACAGACCCTCTGAGAATACTTCACAAAGGTGTACCAAGCAAACACACTATAATACATGTTGAACAGGAAGTTGACCTTGTTCAGTATTCATGGTGTAGTGCCCTCTGGTGACCTGGAGTACAAACAACTGACCATTTTAATATTTAATAGGGCACAGAAATGAATGTGACTAGGTGTAGAATGTATGAGGCCTGACTTCTGTTCGACACACTTTTAATTTTTTTAATGTTAAAATTCTTTCTGTTATCACAACTATACAAGTATACAGTAAGTCATTTGTAGGCTGATTCCCCTGAAAGATGTAAAGATTGTGGCTCTGTGGCACTAACAAAACATTACTCTATTTGAGCAGCCCAACTAGCCTGACACATCAACACTGACTCAGCCAATGGCATTAGTTTGAGGTGATACTACTGACCAGCCTCAGTGTCCAAGAAACCTGTCTGAAAACAGTCAATTCTCTTAGGTAACGCTAGAGTTGCAGAACTTATTAACTTTAAAGAAATTGAAAATGTCTACAGATGTTACATTTGTAAGGAAAGTTTCACATTATGAACAGTGACACTTTTTGAAAAAAAAAACATTCGACAGCTGTTTGTCATTCAGTTGACATTGAAACAAGCATCCCAAAAGCCAATGCAGAATACACAATAATGAGATTAATAGTAATCTGTAGTTAAATTAAAATCAAATGAAACACCCACACCTTCATTTCTAGAATATTATTATTAATATTTTTATTATTATTATTTTTAATACTATTATTATTACTTATTGCCATCCTCAGCTTGTGTGTGTGGGCATGTTTACGTGTAGGTCTCTCAAGTGACTCTTCAGATCTTGAATGAGGCCATGATCATTTAAGTGTGAACAGGATGAGTAACTAAAACATTCTTTATGCTCCAAAGAAGCTCATTACAAGTGGTATGAATTGTCCTCACACCTGAAGTACTTTTGAAATTTTTACTTTTTTAATCATTAAATGCACTTTGACAGACAGTTATAATTTTTTCCAGCAGTGTATCCACTCTCACAAAGGGCTTCAACATCTCTGGAATAACTAAAGCAACATGCCAGCAGAGCTATTTGAAACCCATCCTCGGCTCATTCACATGGTTTGATCCTGTTCCCAGAAGCATGAATATGCTTGTCATTAATGAGAAACTCTAATCTTCAAACCGCCTTTATCCCCTTCACATGGACAGAGCTTTCCTTCTGATTTTCTCCCTGGTCAAATTTCTTTACAGGGTCCAATAGAGCACTGCAGCAAATAAAACTTTCAAATAAAAGGCAAATCATGCTGGACCATATATGTAGCTGTGTATTCTACCAAAAATTTGAATACATTTTATGTTTCTGAAAACTTGCAGAAGTATGTGATTGTGATCATATTGCAGATTTCTCTCTATTTAAATTCTATTTACCCTCCTTTTTTTAGCTCTTTGAAGTGTTGCGTTTATGGCCCAGACATTTGAATAATAACCTTCATTTTAATCATGCCAATGCATTCAATTCATTCATTCAGTTTGTATGGAATATAAAGATTTATATGAAGATTTCTCTTTGGCAAAACCTTAGTAAAGTACGTCATATCTTCAGTGCTCTGATACAATAAAATGAAAGATTTGTAGCATATTGCAGAATTTGTAGCAATAATAATGAAGATTTGTGTACCCAGCTATAAAAGTAAATACAGTCAGGATAAATGTGGTTGCTCCTGCTGTTTAAACGTAAGCTTATCAAATATTTCATCCAATAGACATTAGTCTATATACACACCATAAATAAATACATTTGGGAATGGGTGCAGGAGCACTTTTATGACAATATTATGATAATTCTGGGTTTACCTTCAGGATATGAATATCCTTGTATTCCTACTAGTGCCGTGTTCATTTCCTCTTACCTCAAAAATGTGAGTTGAGCAGATCAAGCTTATCAGGTAAATGAAAAATAATAATATTATAAGTAATATTGTGCATGGTCCCATTCAATGAGGGCATCATATCTTTTTTTCCTTTTCATTCATGTCTTGCCAGCTTTAATTAAAGTCTCTGTGACTGAGTGAGAGAAAAGCTGTTATCTGAGTGACGGCAGCCTTGCCTCTCATGCACACACATCAGTTCTTGCTGCCCTGAACTTCAGCTCGGATTAAACAGAAGGCGCTTTGGTTACACTTACAGGGGCTTTCAGACTATACATCATTAAAAGCAAACATTTTCAGCAACATTTTCAGTAATGTAGCTGAAGATTTATCAAAGTAATCCCGAAACAGAATGAGATCACCGGGGTCTGTCACAGAGAATATTACGGGAATATTCAATGTAAGTTAAACTCAGTCAACAGCTTTTGTGTTATAATGCCAGTTACCAGAGAAACATTTGACTTCTCGCACATCTCTTCAGTGGAAAAAAAACTAACAAAAACACAACACTTAAGTATTACACGTGTTACATGAGACTATAAGTTAGTACTGCTTACTAACTGTATCTGGTTATCTCACAATTCAGATTTTATTTCTCGCAATTCTGACTTTTCCTCATCATTATCATCATCATCATCGCATTTCTTCAAAGATTGACACAGTCCCAGTAAGTTTACCCATTTCATGTGTCCATTCCATTATGAAAGGGGTCACATGATGCTTTTTTAAAGATCATTATTTTGTGTATTTGGTGTAACAGAATATGTTGACATGCTTTAATGTTCAAAAAACACATTATTTTTCAAATACTGTACATTATTGTAGGTCCTATATGCCCCGCCTCTCTCAAACGCTTCGTTTTCTGCAAAGTCCCTCCTTCCGACAAGCGCAGTCTGCTCTGATTGGCATTTGAATCACTCCGAATTCTTGAATTGAATCTGCTCACTCCGCATTTGAACAGTCAATAGCAAATACTTGAACTAATAACAAAACAGTAGCTGATTCAGAAGTGCCAGATTGTCATAGCAAAGTCAGAATGACCTCCTCTCCTAGGTTCACGAAACGGTCGTCCATAAAATGCATTGCTGTTCTGTTGTAAGTCATCTTAAAGATTCCTAAATGCATCTACCTTCTGGAAGGCCAAATAAAGTGCTTTTGCTTTCGCCTAGAAACACACAGCGTCTCCCTGACATGGCTGCTTCAACACTAACTGCGGTTACTGAAACCACACCTTCTTTCTTTGCGTGCACATTTGGGCGGCATTATGCAAATATTTCCACATAGTGAGGTAAATATGTGGGGGTGTTAGAACGAGCCATTTTAGGGGGGCGTGGCAGAGTCTAAACTTTGATAAAGAATATTTCATTGGTTTTGAGACTTTAGTCTTTGCAACTTCAGGGATCTTATCTATTCACAATCAGCTTGTAACACTCCAAAGAGAAAGGAAAACTTGAAATCGCATCATATGACCCCTTTAATGTTTTGACAGTGTTCAGGCATGTACTTCAACATTATGTTGTCTTACATGAATGTCTTAAAATCATTTTCTGCATGTATGTGATGTGCTAGTTTGGTAATAACTAACCCTGTGATGTTCATTCTAAGTGAGCAGTTACTGTAGACTATGTCTTCAAAGCACTGAGCCAGTCTTTTTTTTATGTGATGTTACGCTATTCCCATGCTCTGTCGGACAGAGAGACTCTTTTCAGAAAGAGTTTTCTAAGGTTACAGGGGAATAAGAAGTGTGGTGGAGTTATGTTGACATGCAAACAAATACTTTTCTAGAAATTGTCTGAAAACAGTCAAGTGTCAGTTTTCCATGCATAAAACAGATTTCATTCAATTTCACAAATACATGCATCAGTGCAATTGACAACCATATACTGTAGAATATATACTGGATATTTCAACACATAGCTACTATTAACAGTTTATTTTGTACTGACACTGAATCCTTAAGAGGACATTCAAACTAAATGTTTTTTTTGCATTTAAAAAACACAAAACACAGGTAGGGATGGGCGCTATTGACACACTGCTTTGTGAAGCTTTGAAAAATTTACAAATCTTTTGTTTTGAATCATAGGTTCGAAGAGATGCATTTTTTAAATTATTTTTTGTGCACTACATGCTACATAGCTGTTTATGTAATGATTAAACACTCGTCTGTACAACTAAAACAAATGAGATTGTGATATATATATATATATATAGATATATATATATATATATATATATATATATATATATATACAGTATATATATATATATATTAATAAATATACAAATACATTTTTATTTTTACAAAACATTAGACTAAATTTTATTAAATACTGAAATGTTTATGGTATTTCTAGGTTTATTGATAGCATTTAGCATAAAAATGACGTGTTCAAATGCAGTTTACCGTCAACCTTATTGAGATCCTCATTGTTTTGACCCAGGTGAATAATAATTTAATGTAAAATGATATAATCTGATATTATATACAATAGCTTCAGAAATTCATGTTAAGATTTCAAAGTAGCTTTTCTGACACAGAACTTCCTGTGACTATACTTGACTATACACTGATACAATGACAATGTGCCACTAATTTCATTGTTCTCTTTAATTGTAAAATGTAGTTCCTTTTCAAGTCGCTCTCTCGACAATGCAGCTGAAAGCCACTTTAGGGAAAACTCCTTTTCTCCGAAATGCTGAAGCCTTGTCAAATCCTGCTATTGCTTTTGGTAGGTGGCGCCATTCACTATATAGAGCGACGTCGAAAACCATAATCTCAGAATCTTCTCTCAGCTTTTCTGTCTACAAGAAGCCTCTTATCGCTCACTGTTGAAGGTGCTCTTCGGTGGAAGGTGCCCGCATTCCAGTGAGTATAACATCTTCATATTATACGGATAAGCTGTCTATTCTGTGTGAGAATGCTGTGTGATAAGCTGTGTGAGTTTCTCTACACTGAGGTAGAGAAACTCACATCATGGTGCCAGGGTAATTGTCTCTCTATGAATGGGAGTAAAACTAAAGAGCTGATTGTGGACTTCAGGAAGAGACAGCAGCGGCCCTATACTTCTCTTATGATCAGTGGGACCCCAGTGGAGAGGGTGAGCAGCTTCAAGTACCTTGGTGTAAACATCTCCGAGGACCTGACTTGGACTTCACACATCCAAACTCAGGTTAATAACGTCAGGCAAAGACTGTTCCATCTGCGACAGCTGAGAAAATTCACCAGCAATCCTGAAAACTTTCTATTCAGGGGCCATAGAAAGTGTATTGACTCAGTGTATCTCAGTGTGGTAGTGTGGTAGCTCCAGTCAAGACTGCAAAGCCCTGCAGAGAGTTGTGCGCTTAGCTGAGCACATCTCAGGGTCTGCTCTCCCCTCTCTACAGGACAGCTACCTCAAACGCTGCAAAAGCAGAGCTGTTAAAATCATCAAGGACTCCAACACCCTGGTAACTGTCTTTTCATTTTGCTGCCATCTGGTAAGCGCTTCCGTAGCCTGATGGCAAAAACCGAGAGACTTAGGAGGAGCTTCTTCCCCCAGGCCATCAGGCTCCTAAAATCAAACTCAAACTCTTAACACCAACATGACTTCACTTAATTATCAGTATGACACTTAATATACATACACTGTCACTTGCACACAGCAATTTCTGTAATATTTTATTTATTTACTTTTTACCTCTATTGCTGCTTTGTTGCTACCCTGTACAACCTGTTTGCACATTCTTCTCTTGTACATTCCTGCTCATCTAAATATTTATTAAGCATGTTAACCTTTCTACAAGTGCTACTGGACAAAGGGCGCACCCCTTCCACACTCAAGGTATATGTGGCAGTCATCGCGGCGAATCATGCTCTCATGGCTGAGAGTGAGGGCCCACTCCACCAGAGGAATGGCCTCCTCCTGGGCTTGGTCCAGCAGAGTTTAAATTGATGATATCTGTTTGGCAGCCGGCTGGTCATCGCTGCTGTAGGAAACTTTTTCCTCGTCGAAGCAGACACCAGGAGACGTTGGGATATCTTTCATACAGAAGTTACTCTTTATTGAGGACTCGCTGTGTGTCGCTGCATAGTATAGCTCAGCACAGTAGAGTTTATACCTTTCAAGGGGGAGGGATACATAGAGGTGGAGACAATCTAAACAAAGCATGCAAATGCAGTACAGGAATCAGCTCGTTACCAGAATTTCTCCAGCCCTGATCTCATCAGTATGTAAGGGAAACAGGTCAATTTAGCTCAAAGGGAATCATTTAAGATTTTAAAGGGAACTCCACCAATAATATGTAAGGGAATTAGGACAGAATCACTGTTTTACGGCTGATCACTGAGACGGCCAGCGATTCAGTGAATGAGCCGTATGACATCAATTCTGCAATGGATATTTATATCCAAAATATTGTGAAAACACTATTAATTAGTATAGTAACAGATCGGCATTTTAAGACATTAACTTGTGAGCACAAAACACAAGATACTTCTCTTTTCAATATAAATAAGGCTTTATTGGATAAATCTAAGACATATAAACTAATCTAACACACGCATTCACACACAAGTTGCAGAAAGAGAGAAAGTGAGGAAAATAATTAGTTTAAGAGAATGAAAATGTGAAATCCCAAGTTACAGCAATATGTGCCATTGTATAGATCTGAACAACCATCAATCACTTAAATAACCCTCGCATTGAGTTCCTCAATGAGGTTAAAATTGAGATTAAATGCACCAGTTCAGCTCTCTGGAGGTACTTGCGTTTCTGTGTTTTCAATATAAATAAGGCTTTATTGGATAAATCTAAGACATATAAACTAATCTAACACACGCATTCACACACAAGTTGCAGAAAGAGAGAAAGTGAGGAAATAATTAGTTTAAGAGAATGAAAATGTGAAATCCCAAGTTTAAAGCAATATGTGCAATTGCATAGATCTGAACAACCATCAATCACTTAATTAACCCTCGCATTGAGTTCCTCAATTAGGTTAAAATTTATATTAAATGCACCAGTTCAGTTAGAATCTGGGGTACTTGCGTTTCTGTGATGTGGGGTTCCCTTGCTTGTCTGGTTGCCGAAAGGGGTTTCCCGAGGTTGCTGATTGGCTTGAGGTTCAGTCTTGGGAAGCCAGTGGTTGGGCGTTGGCTGGCGACGCGGAGCTGTGGTCTGCAGTTGAAG
>NW_015505866.1:747708-769836 GCF_001515645.1 Sinocyclocheilus grahami
GAAGAGCTTGTGATCACTATCACATGTTTCCATGTGACGGTCACGCTGTGCATCTCTTTTGACCATTATTCTTGATAACTTGCCCCAAAATTGACAATCTCCTTCCTGAGTTGTTATGATCAGTGTGTTCCTTTTGTTTTAATGTTGAAAACTGTTCTGTGAAAGAGTGGTTTAGGCTTGCTTCAGACTGGCTAGGGTCTGATTTATGACATCCTGTTGTCTTGGGCCTCTTGTGGAATTTTTGTGCTCCTAATGTTTCAACCATGTTTTGACCAAATCTTAGATTGTCTGATTCGGTCTGATATCCTACAAGTATAACAGTGTCATTCAAATGCATAGGTGCTAATCCAATCAGCCTGACAATATCGTCCATACCTTCACATTACCATAGAGACAAAGTGATAATCCAACACTGCCTACCTTCACCAGACTTTATTTTAACCTGGATGTCCCTGCCCTTCAGGCACAGATTTTGTCTGCTTAGTTTACCTAATCCCCTAGATTAGTAGAGAAGGTCTTGTTATGTAGACACCAGCCTGTTGGCTTGGGTCTCATTTTTGGCTCATGCGCTCCGGGACTAGGTTCGCAGACTGGCTTCGTTCTGCACTTGCTTATAGCACAGTGCTATTGGATGCATTCCACATAAGCATTCAACATAGCGGGAAAGTCTGTTCTCATCACTATCTATATGTTTCTTTTCTGTTGAATAAAAGCCTCTCTGAGGACTGACGCCACACCCACTGTGTCTGTCTTTTGCTCCTCCTGCCACAAGCCTTCGAATGTGTCCTGCCATCCTGCTGTTTGGACTAGCTTTGGCCCCTCACACTTTAAACAAAGTGCATGAACTAGAGTGTGCTAGAGGACCACAAACACAAGCTCCTCGCCCATTTAGCATGTCTACCACTGTCAGTGAACATGCAGAAGAGCACACTGCAGCCCTGTCAGTCCATCACATTCTTAGGAATGATTTTAGACTTGTGCACGATGGTCACGCATTTGCCAACAGAGTCAGTCTATTCTTATCAGACCCCTTCTGTACAAGGCAGAACCGTTCCTCTGGAAACATTTCAGAGGCTACTAGGGCTAACTGCGTATTCAAAGGGCAAATGTGTGACCCACGAAAAGTGCACGCCTTGACTTGTCATGAGTATGTATGAGCAGAAAATAAGAATGGGAGAGTGGTCAGACAGAAACTAGTCACCATGGATATGCCACTGTCCAGCTGGGGAGCCCTCTGTTACAGCAGACCAGCGTTTGGCTCATGGATGAGTCATTCAAGATGGCACTACTGCTTGCTTTAGCTTGTGGGAAATGAGTGGGGGACTTGCAAGCTCTCTCTGTCAACAGTGCTTGTTTCCAATTTGGTCTGAACAATTGCATGGTAAGTCTTACGCCTAGACTCGATTAAAAACATAAGTGCTCTCAACACCGTTCAGAGCCCAGGTTATAACACTACAAGCGTTTTATTCCCTGATCCAACCTCCGAAAACAAGGTGTACCAAAGATGCATGCCTTATGCCCTGTCTGTGGAAGTGTGGACAGAACTAGCAAATTTTGCTTGTCCAAGCAGCTTTTTGTCAGGTTCAGTTACAATGAATAAGGGAAGTTATCCGATTAGTTTGTGCCTCTCAGAGAGTTAAGTGGGTGTTCGCAAAACCCTTTAGCTAGGTTTTATAACCTGTTCTGTCAGTGCAGTACAAGATGGCTGAGCAGCCATTGGATGGCTGAGTTTTCTGTAGCCATACCTCTCCCTGGCATGTTTCAACTAGGTCATCTAAGCTGATATGCAGTACCGCTACTCGCAGCCGTGCATGCATGATACAGTGTTTTATGCTTATTCACTAATCTTGACAGCTCCAATTGCAAGTTGTCTGCCCCAGCAGTATTCTTAGGACCGTGGCATGTCCTGCACATCTATGCTGGACTTGTAACATCTGTTCAACCTGCTAAAAGCTGGCAGTCTGTTGGTGTTTGCACCAATAAACTTGTTGCTTCACTATTTATCAGTATATATACTGTATATATATATACAGTGGGGCAAATAAGTATTTGATACACTGCCGATTTTTCAAGTTTTCCCACTTACAAAGAATGGAGAGATCTGTAATTTTCATCGTAGGTACACCTCAACTGTGAGAGACCGAATCAAAAAAAAAATCCAGAAAATAACATTGTATGATTTTTTAAATAATTAATTTCCTGAAATAAGTATTTGATACAATAGAAAAATAGAACTTAATATTTGGTACAGAAACCTTTGTTTACAATTACAGAGGTCAGACGCTTCCTGTAGTTCTTGACCAGGTTTGCACACACTGCAGCAGGGATTTTGGCCCACTCCTCCATACAGGTGTTCTCCAGATCTTTCAGGTTTTCATATAAAGAGTCATCTTTCAGCTGAAGTCAGTTCATTGATAATTCAGTGATGTCATCATCCAGTTCAGCTCTCTTCCAATAGTGTCTGTGCAATCAGTCAAGCAAGCAAGCCAAAGACGACCGTGGCAAGGAACCAAAAGTCCATCGGTGACAGAAATGGAGAAAAATCCCTGGGAGAAACCAGCATGACATGGTTTAATTCCTGGCTGCAACACAGGTCAGATTGTGCAGAGGACTTGTCTGGCTCCCGTGGTCATGTGCTGTTCTATTGTTGTATGCACTGATATACTTGCTGTTTCTTTATTATCACTCTCTGCACTTCATCAGCCCAGCCCAGCGCAGCTCGGCTATGTTCAGGGTGGTACCGGAGACGCCAGCACCGCCCTGGCACTCTGCCAACTAGCTGTCTGAGTGTCTCCACTAGGTCCAGGATCCACCTGCTGTGCATTTGTGATGTTTCTCCCCATATCAAATCAGATAGCAGATAACACTGTTTTCACACGGCAGTGTCGAGAGAACGACTCGAAAGGGAAAGTCTCAGATTACTTAACCTAACCATGGTTCCCTGAGAGGAGGGAACGAAACACTGCTGAGGCTGCTGTGTAAAAACCTGCTCAGAGTTTACAAATAGCTTGTGTTTGACGTCAAACTATATATTGGAAGACCCCGCCCCCTGCTCGAATGGCCAAACGCCGTTGGCTTTAGCAGATGCAACAGTAGGATTCAAAAAGGCTTCAGCATTTCGGAGACAAGGAGTTTTCCCCATAGTAGCTTTCAGCCTCACTCTCAGGGAACCATGATTACATTGAGTAAACCGAGACGTTAACTCTTCTGAAGAAACCTACAGTGTAAATAAACCCTGCTAAATGCATTTACTACAGATTTGTTGTTATTTTGATGTTTTTCACACCACATTCCTAAACCTTTTAGAAAGCAACAAGCAAATCTCCTGTTTTTGGTTCAAGTTTTGACAACTCAAACAGAGCTGCTTCTTCAAAAATAAAAACCCTGGGAATTCCTGACCAGAGCTGTCTTAATCATATCAGCAATAACCAGCAACCACTGAGAAATAGCTTGCAAATCAAAGCACAGTCAGTATTTGCCTGCTTCAGCATGCAGTTAATCTGCCCACAGCTCTTTGCAGCATGTCTCACATCTGTTTTTAAAGCTCTCTTTAGTCCTTGCTGTCCCATGTTTCAGCAGTAACGGCAGTAGTTTAGAAAAAGCTGCATTGTGATTACATTCCACAGTGCGAAGCCTTGATAGAGGATCACCTGTGGTGATTCTAATGCCTTTGAACAGCTCCAGGTGTGCAGCATGCAGCATTTGATCCCCTTTTCTCCCTTCGCCCCGAATCCTTCATGTCCACCCCAGGGTCTGACAGCTGGATTGGGCTGACCTATTTACCACAGTCTGAGTCTGTTGTGGGTTGGGGTACCATATCTCATCCACAGAGAGAGAATAATGAATGAGAACAACAAAAGCACCACATCACAGTTTGTAGAATTCTCTAGAGCTCTAGAATTACACTTCAGATGAAACAGAATTTACATCTTCCATCTGATGTATTGTAACATGAGGCTACACACATTGTTTGATGGAGAGCACTTCAAGCAAACAAGCCTGGACAGAGAAGCCTATGGGAAGATGTTTTCAATTTGAATGAGCTTCTCATAAGTAAATGAAGTAATAACATACATAGTTTTTTTAAACTTTTGTGATTTTAAGGTACTTCAATTAATTTCGAGCTAAAATGCTATTTCAGACAAGTGCAAATTAATGTATTTACGTGAGTTTGAAATGGCACAACCTGTTTGTATGAAACAGATTGCTTTAAATGCATTGTACACTGACAAAATAAAATTTGCTGTTAATTTACTCACTCTCAGGCCATTCAAGATGTAGGTGACTTTTTTCTTCAGTAGGAGAGTGAAGAAGATTTTTAGCTAAAACTGTGGTCAGTTAGTCATTCATAAAACACAAGTTAATGGCTACAGTCACTTTCAGAGTCAAATAAAGCTTATACAGTCAACACAGATTTAATACCTGTGGCTCCTGATGATATATTGAGGTCTTATGAAGCGAAACGATGCGTCTGTGCTAGAAACTGAACATTATTTACAACATTACTACCTGTAATAATGCTGTTACCTACATTGTGGATGGCCTGATGGTGAATAGATTAACAGCATTAACTATCCTTTTAAGACCACAGCTTCCATTAATCAAAAGTTTTCAACATTAAGAAATGTTTGAGCAGCAAATCAGCATATGAGAATGATTTCTGAAAGATCATGTGACACTGAAGACTGGAGTAATGATGCTGAAATTTCAGCTTTACCATCACAGGAATAAATTACAATTTAACATACTTTTTATACATTTGAATATATTAAAATAGAAAACCGTTCTTTAAAAATGTAATGATATTTCATTACACAAAATTTAATTCTGCTGTAAAGCAGCTCTAAAAAGAGGACAATAGAAAATAGTCAAGTTTCCAGTTAAAGTCAGTTCATCGATTCAGTGATGTCAATGTCCAGCTCAGTTCAGTTCTCTTCCAATAGTGTCTGTGCAATCAAAGTCGACATTTTGCCAAGGATGAAGTGCCCCCAAGTAAGCAAGCCAAAACAGTGGCAAGAAACACAAACTCCATTGGTGACAGAAATGGAGAAGAGAGAAAAAAAAAAAAAACCTGGAAGAAACCAGGCTCAGTCGGGGGGCCAGTTCTCCTCTGGCCAGACAAAACCAGCATGATGTGATTTAGTTCGAGGCTGCATCACAAGTCACACTGTGGACTGGCATCACTCAGAACATCCATCCAGTTCATTCCGCTTTAAGACTGAATAAATCACATGGTAAAGTAGTAGAATCTAGCCACATGGTCTTTGCAGAGGGCTCGTCTGGTTCTTATGGTCTTTGCTGAGGATTTGTGCCGATGGCCATATATGCTTATATTTTTACATGTATTTTTCATTATGGAATTTTACTGTTTCGTAGTAGTCTGAACAGCAGCTTTTGATACCAACCATTCAGATAAATAAAAATATAGAGAAATCTATACATTTTACATTCTGCAACGGCAAGAGTGTTTGAAACTCGTTTGTAAACATTATTTTTACAGTTCTCTTTGATGCCGCTAAATTACATAATGTGGCTTTAATAGAATTGCTCTGACAGGGGAATATTGTTAGAAGACGACACACACTCTGTCTTGTTTAAGCTCCGTTTGTCTCTCTCTTTTTCAGCTGTATCTCGGGGGAATTGAAGCTAATGAACATCCAGAGGATATGAAACCGAGTGTAATAATGTAGGGATTTTGCTCTTTGTACAGAATCAAAACCGAGTGATATAAAACACATATGGCCTTCTTAAAGTTCATGTAAGAGCTTCCCCTCTCTGTTCAGCTTTGAATGAGTGTTGTTGTTCACAAACACTCATTTTCTCTCTCTGTTCTTATTTCTTGTCATCACTTTTTCTCTTCCGGAATTCTCTGTTTTTGAGGGCTGTCTTCTCTCAGGCAATATTAGTAGCGTATCTGTTCAGACAGCTGAACAAACCAATATATGGCCACCAGATCATATCATGGAGGGGAGCCTAATATTTCTATTTGATACAGCTATGATCTGCCAGCGAAGCTCCTGTGCCTGAGGATGCAGGTGTTTGCAGCTTAAAACACCTTGAATACTTCTAGTTTGATTTTCAGGTTATTGTTTAATGTTACAAATGTGTATCTCTACAATAAAACTACATAAGCGACCTGACATTGTTCATTTCCAGTGAGAGTTGACATTTATGACAGCTAAAAGACAGCTGGAAGCCTTTATGCAAATGAGCAGAGTCTACCAACGATATGCCAGCTGATACGTAAAGAATAATCACTAGCTGACAACGTGAGGTGATTTATTTTGCTACAGAGTGAAACAGTGTCCACCCACTTTTTCAGCAGCCTTTGTTCTGGAAGTATTTTTTTTTTTCATTTATTTTTCCAATAGGGATTTTAAAGAAAAGTCTGTTTTAAGCCATGGACCATGATTCAGCTATAATGTAAATCACAACATTACAAACTTTGATTTGATGCAAAAAATATTGACAATTGAACATAAAGATAAAGGCACAAGACTGTGTACACTGAAAAAAAAAAGATTTTGAAACAATTTTCACTCAGAAATTGCCAGTAAAATTAATGAATAATTGCAAAGAAACGTCAAGTAACATTGAATTAAATGTGACATTTTAAGCAGAAAGACTGAAATAGCCTAGTATTTACTTGTAAAACATACTTCAATAATCTTTGCTTTATTTACAACTTTAAATGTATTTATTTATATTTTTGAACAGTGTTCTCAATGTCTTTAATGATGAAAATAAATTCTAACTTAAAAAGCACTGCGAATGACATACATTAAAAACAGTGGAGAAATATAAAATTATTAGAGATAATTGTATATATTGAAATAATATACTTACATTTATTACAAAATATGTATAAAATGCATACACATATTTAAGTAGTTTGAGAGCTCAGGGAGACTATTTCGTCATTCCCAGTGATTCATGGGAGTGTGAATTATTTGGGAATTATTTTATAATGTTACATGTACTTCTTAAAGCTGTAGTCAAGAAAAAAAGCAACAGTGTTATAGTAACATTAATAATGAAATCCTCTTGACACAAAATGGCACCAGTTGTGTTTGTAGGAAGTTACCTAAAGTCGGTTCCCAAAATGAGCGGTCTGCTATACAGTGTTCAAAAACCAAGTGTTCCAGCTTAATACCGCAGCAGAGTAGGAACATTCAAAAGTATAGCGACTCACCAACCTCCAGAGATTTTAATCGGCATTAGTGTGAAAGGGGCTTGACTGTGTGTTAGAAGCTGGTGATGGAAAGATAGAGGAGGTTGTGCAAGAGGGTGGGGATAGAATTTGTTTAAAGAAGTAAATTGCTTTTCAACTAAATACATTTGCTCTGTCTTTGAGTGCCAACTGATTAACATGAGCTAAACACCTGCATTAGTTGCCATGGCGATATCCTTGCTCTTTAGTTTTGTTTTTGCGTCCTCAGCACCAGAACAACCTGCTGACATACAATTGGCTTTGTGTTTTTATAGCTTTGTGTTTGCAATTAATTTAATTAATTAACAGAATATCATGTAAGTAATTAGAATATTTTATTTTAGATTTTTTTCTTCATGTTTATAAGTGATGGATGCAGTTGTAGCTACCACATGTATCAGGAACAGGGCACATCTGGTTACATGTTATTTTATGATTTGACAGGGATGCAGAACGGGCTGCAGATTGATGGACAGAGAAGTGTAAACACCCGTCTGAGCTGATGACAGATCTGCTTGCTGACAGCTGAGTTTTAATTACAGTTTTGTCTGAAAGATGAAGAATTCCCCCTTACAAATATGGTCTACAGTAGATTTTAATCATTCGAATTCCAGGTGTGCAGCCACTGTATTGTGCTAAAGAAAAAAATACTGTACTAATCTGTCAATGTATCCTCTTCAAGTCTCCTGTTTTGTCCGGATCTATACAATATTGAAAATAAATAAATAAATACTAAACTGACTTTCATCTGTAAAACCAGCCTGGTCTCATGTTTATACATACAGTGGGGAAAAAAAGTATTTAGTCAGCCACCAATTGTGCAAGTTCTCCCACTTAAAAAGATGAGAGAGGCCTGTAATTTTCATCATAGGTATACCTCAACTATGAGAGACAAAATGAGAAAAAAAATCCAGAAAATCACATTGTAGGATTTTTAAAGAATTTATTTGCAAATTATGGTGGAAAACAAGTATTTGGTCAATAACAAAATTTCATCTCAATACTTTGTTATATATGAACAAATATTTACGTACCTTTTATATCATTAAGATATTCGTATCAATGCATTTTTATCATTTTATCAATAAGCGATTTAGATTTTTAGACCCCTTAACCTACCTCCAAACCTAAATCTACCCATTTTACAGCGAATATGCATTTTTATAATTGTATTAATACGCAATTTAGATTTTTAGACCCCTTAACCTACCTCCAAACCTAAATCTACCCATTTTACAGCGAATATGCATTTTTATAATTGTATTAATACGCAATTTAGATTTTTAGACCCCTTAACCTACCTCCAAACCTAAATCTACCCATTTTACAGCGAATATGCATTTTTATAATTGTATTAATACGCAATTTAGATTTTTAGACCCCTTAACCTACCCCCAAACCTTAACCTACCCATTTTATAGTGAATATAAAAGGATCTAAAACGCAACTGACCGAAATATGCTGGAAAGTAACCATTTTAGTAACAATATAGCATTCAAATATCTGTATAGTCTCTAATCCCACTCCTACTTATAAACCTAAACATTTCTGTACAGTATAAAAAACATGACAGACAGATAAATGCAATTACAATCATTTATTTATTGCAAAAATGTCAAAAGCAGCACCAAATGTAATCCAAATGATGCGTTGCACCCGCAGTCCTCTCTGGCGGAATACAGTAGGTTTGTGTGATCCAGAGCAGAATTTATGTAGTTAATTGCTGAAAATATTATCCAGATAATTTCCCAATCCACTTAGTGATTTGGTGAAGGCGCGCGCGCATTATTCAAACACACCTCACCAGAAACACGGCTTGTCGCAATCTGTGACGAATGCAGGCGAGAGCCAATGAGCGTTCGATTATCCTGCCGTAAAACCTGTCGTTTGACACGGCAACATTTGAATTTGTAAAGAGCGTGGCAGTCAGCGCAGGCTTTGCTGCTTACGGTCACTGGACTCGCTGCTCGGGATTTGAGAAGAAGATCGCCGAATAAAGGCTTGAATTTGGGTCTGTTCCTCGCAGTCGTATGGATTTGGAAGATTTGGATTACAGCGCAAGAATAAAATAGTTTCATTTCATAATTATGTTGAGTTTTTGGTGTATTTTATAGTTCTATTGTTAGTCACAGCATGTTGGGAAAAAACGCCTTTTGTGGCCCATGACAATCAAAGTAAACATTATATGACAAGTAAAGGTTAAACGACTGCAGAAATTTTATTTATTTTAAGGTTTAAAGTGAAGTCTTGTTTAACATTATGTAGGCATATTCTTGGAAACGAACTGGCAACAGAAATCACTCAAAACGAAATGTTATCATTTCATAAGTAAACAATTTAATAATGCAATTGAAAACAAGCTAATTCATATGACAACTAAAAACTAATAAAATTAATGCCGCGATTTCAGTATTCATAAAGATTAATTTTTAGGTGTCGTCAATACGTCAATTTTGTACGTTTATATGCTGAAAATACGTAAGTATTTGTACGTTTAGATGCTGAAAATACGTCAGTATTGTACGTTTTAGTGCCTGTAAAATGTAAGTAAATGTACGTTTTATAGAACCACATTTTATGTAAAATACATACGAATTATCATGAGATCACGTTGGTAAAACAAATGCGGTATTTGATTTGAACCGAACACATACTGTATATAGAATTCTGTCATTGTGATGATATTTGGTGCACATCTTGTTTCCTGAAGGATGTGTAAGCTCATGTCGGACAACATCTCCAGGACGCTGCGCTCCATATGACTAGTAAGTCAAATCTCAAATAACTGCCCTGATGACTTTTGTTATACCCGCTTAAATGATAGAAGTACTTGCTCTGTACAATCTATAAAGACTGTGTCTGTTCCCCGAATAGTGAGGTGAAAATATAAATTTAATGCAGGATCTAGAAAAAATCTGATCGTGATTAAACCAGAAAAATTTTAAATAAATGAACAAAAACAATTTTTAAAGTTTGGGCTCCTAAACATTAGATCAATTAAGAGTTTTTTTTAGTGTTTTACTTTCGGCACAAATCATGAGTAAATAGGCAACTAAGATATGGTGTTCATAGCTGAGGAGGAAAACAGACCACTCTGAAAGCTTTACAAACAAACTGTGCGTGGAAACAGTTGATCAAAAATAAACTAATTGCTAATGTTGTCATGACATTCGTTCTGGAGTAAGCTATGTGAGTCTGATATGGAAAACTGTTTGTAAAATTGCTGTCTATAAGATAAGACAATAAAAACTTTGACAGACAGAAAGAAAGAAAGAAAGAAAAAAAAGAAAGAAAATAGACTATATAGAGATAAATAAGAAAATATAGAATGTAAAATAAGAATGTACAGTAAAAATATAGAAATATGGAAAATAAGAGATTATAAAATAGTTAGATTCTATATTGTGCAGAACAATATATAATCAAACACACCATTACCAAACTTGTACACTACCATTCAAAAGTGTTTATATATATCTCCCCAGCTATAACAACATTTCTCTTGGGGAACATGTTCCATCCAGATATAATGATTTCTACACTCCAAGGCCATAACTCATGCCTCTAGTTTTTCACTTTCAGTCTGTTTTTAAAAATATCCCTAAATACCTAAACGACCTGATCCCATGTCACAGAGCCGTGCCCAAAAACCGCTTCTGACAAACTGTCTCCTCCTCATTAAATATACATCTCGAGTCTTCTGCACATCCTGCTGCCAGTCTGGTAATTCAGTGCTTATTTGATTTGGCCAGAGTGCTGCCCTGCAGGTCAGTGGACCGTGGCTCATCCAATCACACACTGCGCAGTGTGAGCAAGTGTGTGTATGTACGTGGGTGTGTATGCGGCGGGGGAAGGCTCGAGTTGACGTATTAAGTTAACTAGATGGAGAAAATAAAAACATAAGACCTTCACGGATGGTCTGGGATCTGAGGGATGGTCTCTGTGACAGATGGCCTGGCATTATCTATTGGAATATCGAGCACAGGTCTCAGCCTAACTTCAGGCCATTCTGGATGCATAAAAAAAAAAAAACTGTCAGGCATGAATCCAAGGTTATGTCTCAATGGTCTGTAATACTATACTGCATACTATACGATATAAACTGTTAAGCTATATTTTATTTGCTTTATTCATATTTTATTTCATATTAAATTTTTAATCTAGTTTTCAGTAAATTTCTAAACCTATAATATTTAAAAATTTAATTTTTAATTCAGCTAAGCTGAATTCTCAGAAGTCATTACTCCATTTCTTCTCATTAACAATGTTGTGCTAACAAAACAGGTGTGCTGCTTAATATTAGTTGTGAAATGGCATCTTCTTTTTCAGGATAATTTGATTAACAGAAAGTTCAAAAGAATAGCTTTTATTTGAAATATATATTTTTTTGTTAAATTATTAATTGATTTACTGTCACTTTTGATCAGATTAATGCATCCTTGCTGAATAAATATATACATGTGTTATTAAATGTTTTCATAAATTATTAAAAGTATTATTAAAATGTTTTTATTTTATTTTAAATACATAACTAACTTTATGTATTTAATGTGATAAATAGTGCTGCAGTGTAGAATATTAAATATTTCCTTATATCCTTTCTTTGTTTTACATTTTATACCTAACATTTCTCGGTTTAAATCATTTTAAAAATCTCCTTATAAAAAGATTTTATGATCTCTGACTTTTGAACCCTACTCGAACCAGGGTTATTTTAGTTAGCTAAAATCAAGTCCATTAAAAGCATTTTTGTTACTTGAAATGAAATAAAGGTTAACTGAAAAAAAAACAGCTACTTGCCAAGGAAACATTTCTCATTATCATTTAGTTTAACTTGATGTACTAAAAAAAAATAAAATTAAAACTGAAATAAAATTAATTACAATTAATAAAAACTACAGACATAATAAAAGAATAATAATAATAATAATAATGACAAGAACACACAACACAACTACTAAAATGTAACTTGAAATTGAAAACAGAAAAAATAAAAACTAATTCTAAATTTTAAGAAAAAAAACTATAATAATGTCTTAATACTAAAATAACACTGACTTGAAAAAATGACAATAATAAGAAAACAAAATAAAAACTTCACAATTATAAATAAATAAATAGAAATCTAAGATATCTTTTAACATAAATGACACACCAGCTGCTACCTATATTACCACATACTGTACCTCATACACTCTGGGTGGGTCAGTCATAATTAATTACACTTTTAGAATCTATCAGAACGTAAACTACAAATTTACAACAGCATCCTCCCTATTTTCATTTCCTATAGAAACAGCTGCACCGTGACTTCATGAAATAATTTCTAGTGACCGATCGCATGGCCTGTGAGTCAACTTGTCCAACTACTTCATCTGCATTAACAAACTTCACAATAAATGGTCGCAAGCTGTCACTTAAATATCAAAACCCTGCACATGTCTTTCAAGGTCACCCGGGATCCAACAATGTCCATTGACAGATGGACAAGATTATATGTTACATATACACTGTCCCGGTTGTAGAAAAGGATATTAGTCTTCCATGATGCTATAAAGGTCAAAACAGAGTGTCAACAAGCTGTCCATCAGTGCTTTATTGATCAGGCTCAAACTGATGAATGTGCCTGGTTGCTGTTGATTGCTCAAGTAAGTGTCTGTCATTAATAAACAGACTTCACATGTAATGGCTCTGCAGTTCATGTGACAATACAACAATATTTCATAATACCAGTCCAATAGCTTCTCTCTGTTATTACAGTCTGTAAAGCCTGTTCAGTGATCACGGATCAATACAGAGCCTCTGTAAGCTGCGCTAATCACAGTGCCATGGTAGATATCAATCAAAACCCACTTCTCTTTTACAGAGCTACTGATTTTCATTACAGGGCTTCAGTTTGAAGTCATGGATGAGTGCTCCCTTTCAGAAGCTAAATTATACTGTAGTCCAGCTCACAGGGACATGGTATACTGCAACAAATGTTTTTGGTAAATTGCATATTATACCTCTAACTCAATCATTGTACAGGCAATGTTTTTGAGTGAAGAGGAGCAGAAATGTGAAGGATTTTAGATGAATATGTAAATATGCGCCGCGTGCTTTCACCTAAATAAAAAAAATACAACAAAAATAAGAGTGGTGAGAAAAGAGCAGTTAAGAAATCATCTCATCGTAGCGATGCAGGTGTTTGCAGGAGCTCTGCAATTTGGCACAGTCCAGTTAAGTTTGTGTTTGTGTAAACAACAGTAGTAGGGTACTGTAGGAAAGAATTCTTCAAATGAGTTAGGCTATAATCTCAAATGAGGTAAATGGATTGTCAACAAAAACTGAAATCTCCCAAAAACCAAATTGTGGAGGATAAACCATGCTATCCTAAACTATAATTTGTTATATAGATGTAAGATTACCAAAAGAAGATAATTAACTGTGTTATGTGCACCTTTCTCTAAAAAAAACAAGAAGTTTTCATTTGGCATTCTGTTGCACTTTTCTAAGAAATTTGAATTTCTAACTTTCTGAGATTAATGAAGCACAGCAACTTTCCTAAATCATATGTTTCTGAAAAGCACATTTAGGTACAAAAGAACAGTTTATTTTATGTCTTATTTTTCTTAAACTATGCATGATATGCACAGGGGTGTCCTTAGGGGGGTGCAACTGGTGCGGTCTCACCGGGCCCCGCGGCGAACGGACCCCCTCCGGAATGCGATCGCGAATGGACTGAGGGGGGCCCCACTCCCCACCTCGCACCGGGCCCCGTGTCAGCTAAGGACGGCCCTGGATATGCATGAGATTCACAAAATCCTTTACCTTCAATAAAACTATTGGCTCCATAATTTGTTTAGAAGCCAGCTAGTGCTCCTAGAAGAAAAGTATCAGTCAGTCCCTGCAGGTTGCAGCTGTAATTCAAATATTGACTTGTTAGAAATCTCCTGATCCTCAGATCCTCTGTGGAAAAGGGATTTCCTGTAATCCACCATCAATGATTTGGCTCAGAAATCTCCTCTCTGCTTTCTAGTGCCAGTGAGCTCTGGTGCATATCAGCTGCAATTGGTCAACCTTCAGTTGGCGGGGTTCACGTTCACAAGACTCCACATTACTCACAAAATGCCAACATTCTCCAGAAGCCCATTATAAAAACAACTGTCCATTCATTCATGTAGACGGTTTGAGGTGAACCAACACAACCTAAACCTATAGAGGTATTATCTGTACTAATCCAAGGGCAGAAATGGGATTACACACCGCTTTCAAAACAGATTCTGTCAGTTTTTCTGCAGGCAATGATGTGGAGCGTAAGAGACGGATCTGGAAGACATCAGATAAGGCTTTTTGTTTTGACATCCCTCCCCCTCTAGACTTGGAAATGTCATGCTGAAGACCCACCCACTGAGATCTCATCTGTAATTACCACTGCCCTCTGCCATCAACTCCTCAAGACATCTCTGTCAAGCTTCTTGGTCTCTGTGTGTTGATTTAAGAGAACAATGAATCGTTCATCACAGAGTATAGTACCAATATACAGGAGTGAGCATTAAGTTAGTAGCTATCATAAAAAACAGGTAAGAGTCATTCAGTTAAAAAAAAGATGCTTTTCTCTGAACTTAAATTATTTTGTATTAATTTGATTAATTAAAAACAGTGTATTGTTTAATGTGATTATATTTTTTTATCAACTGACACCCCTAATATGTGGCTTCGCATCTTCACTGTCATTAAATGTAATTATACTGCTAGTAAAAATCCATTTAAATCTCTATGGTTACTGTGTTAAAGGTCTGGTTGGATCATATCTGATGTTAATTTAGACACTGAAGGTAGTGCTGGCCTTAGTTCTTCTTCTGATACTGAGGTTGGCCTGAAGGGCAGAACACTTTAATCTAACTCTCAGCAGGTGTGCAGCACCAGCACCCCCTTCTCACTTCCCAATGCAGCCCTGAAATAAATAAATAAATAAATAAAAGAGTCACATGATTCAAATGATCAATGTCCCAAATTTCACTTTAAGTTGGTTAGTTCTTTGTGTAGAAAATTAAATATTTTGGTCTTATTTGCTCAACTTACTTAATGCATAAACTAACAATACATATAGTAACTAACTTTTGATATTAAAAATGAATTACTAAATGCTGACATTAACATTAACTAAGATTAATAAAAGCTGCAGGAGTTCTGTTCATTGTTAGTTCATGTTATCTAATGCAGTAAACAAATGAAACCTTATTGTAAAGTGTTACCAATGTCTTATGTCCCACCTTTATTAATGATAATTACAAGGAATTAAATCCTAAAATTGTCTGCGTATTTCTGTGAAGATTGGGTTAATTTAATTTCATCACACATTTTATTATTATTATTATTATTATTATTGAAAATTATATGAAAACTTTGTTATTTCCAGGAAGAATGGGTTCATTTCATTACATCAGAAAACACCATGCTCTCATAAGCTCTTAAAATTAATAATTACATAATTAAGAACCCTAACAAAACATAATACACAAATTGAAATGTTACACTTTTTATAATGATTACTAGAATTTAATCATTGAATTCAAATTCAATCAACCCTCATCTTACCCTAACTTACACCACAGACATATATTTATGAGGATCACGAGTGTGTCTTTTTAAGACAGAGAGTGATAACATAGTGGCAGAGGCACACATATCTCACACATTGTGCTGGATCTCAGTCTCTTTTTTGAGAGCACCTGCTGTCATTTCATCCATAATCCTGTAAGCATGCAGGCAATAAACGGAAAACCCTAGGGGCACATCAGGCCTGCATCATGCATTTCCTGCCTGCTTGGTAAATTCAGCTATATCTATAAATACTTCAGAAATTCTTTCCCTCTCCATAACCTCCTTCTGTCTCAACAACCTCCTCCTGAATTTGGTTCTGCATAAGAACACAATGTGACAAACCACCAATGCCTCCACCGAGCATCCTGGGAAATTAAAATCAGTAATCCTGCTGTGTTTACCTTCTAAACCTGGGATATAACGCTAAACAAATATTCCATTACTGCTTGTCAGGGATCAGAGTTCAAAAGCCGTCTCACACAATGCATAATTATTAACAGCATGGATAAAAACATATACAAAAACAAAATAAATAAATAGCTTTGGCTGATGACTGGTTAATGTGTCGGCTGAAATGCATTACCTTGAATAAAGCAGCTCTGATTCCTGACATGCTGGCCCGTACGTCTCTCTGATTAAGGTTTTAATAACAGTGTAGAGACAGAAGGTTCAGATAAATGATAATCTCATAAGCTTTGTGAGCATTTGTGACAAATGTCAATGTGATAGTTTGGCTAAGGTTGATGTAAGAGAATTACAAACACTTCAGCAGGAAAATCTCTTTATAACCCTTTTTTACTCTTTATTATAAACTAATTTAGGTCACACTTGTTTTATGGTGTCTTTATTACAGTGTAATTACACAAATAAGTACTGTGTAATATTAATTAACAACATGTAATTATTATTTAGGATTAGGGTTTGGTTCAGAGTTAGTTGTTTGTTATTACTAATTTACTGTTTTTACATGTAACTTGTAACAAGGACACTGTAGAATAGTGTTATTCTAATTTGTAACAGACAAATGTGTGAATATTATATAAAAGTTTGAGACATTGGTGTGTGTGGATAAAAATAGACAACCATATATACTTGCATATATATTCATGATTTATCATTATTCTTTATAATCATAAGAATTTACTTTATGTTTTGATTTTATTTCTGTTGATTTATTTTGATGTATTTATTTTGATATGATACTCATAATCCATGCTTATTCATTTAGAAATATCTATGTTTTACTTTATTCGCACATTTTGTGATTTTACTATTAATCTGTGTGTGTATTTTACCAAGAATGCTTGCTTAAGCTTATCTCATTCCACCTTTGAGTCTGAGGATCCTCTTTGTGTCAACAATTTTAGGGTTAGGTTGTCCTTCCTATTTTCTTGTCAGTTCAGCGAATCTATATTGTGTTTTATCTTTGGGTAATATCCTAAGAAATATGGGTTGATGTTTTTCTCCGAAACCAAAGTGCAAGCTATTTTTGCAACATGTCAAGAGATATAGTGTGTCTAGCTCGTTTTGGGGGTCCAAAGGTATCAAAACCACAATGTCTGTTTAAGTTTGCAACTTAGGTGCAACCCTGATGCTTCAGAGTTCACTGTGAGCCCTATTGAACCAAGTGCAGAGACATAGGGGCTTACCCTTTCCTTATCAGATTTTAGCCCAAGTATAATAATGTATGAGTTTCCTGTCTTAGACACTTCTTCTGCTTCTGACCCTCTCTCATTCTTCTTGCTCTACAAGCCTGTTTTGCTGTTTGTCTGCTTTCTTTTATTAAGGTATAAATTCTTTACTCAGAAATATTGTAAGAGGATTGATTGATTTAGATTATTAAACATATTATTTTTCAGTTTCAGTAATGATCATTTATTAGCATTTATTATTAATTAAATTATTGGAAGAAATTATAAATACATTTTAATTCATCTGCATCAACTCATCTGACTGCATCTCCTTTTTGCACCAGACATATTGTGCAAATAATCAAAAACAAAAGGAAATTCTACTTTTTATGAACCCAGACTGGAAGCTAGAAAACATATTTGTTGTGGGATCTGTCAACAGACTGGACACGAATGTGAAATAAAGGTCATAAAATGGTGATATCAAAAGTAACACATGGATTGGTGCCATATGTGTGCATACTTAAAGTGTTTTGAAATATGTGGGAGACGCATACCACGTTTCCACGAATCACACTTTTCACACTGTGGTCCAGCCTAAATGGTCTTAGCGGAGCAGAAACATACTTTAAATGGCAAGAAATCAACTCAGTTGACCCTGGCACACAGGAATACTTCCCTTCATGTTTTTTTCTCTCATTAGAGCTTTAGCATTCCTTTCACCTCAGCTCCATTCATGTTTTTGCTCTCATCCCTGTAGAAAAGGAATGGAGAATGACATCAAGGTCTGAGGAAAAACCTCAAGGTAAGGTAAAGTATGAAGTATATGTCAATAATTCATTTTCAAAAACTTAAAAAAAAAAAGTTTCTGATAGTAGTAATATCATCTGTGTGGGATCCAAAAGTTTACATCGAGCATCTGTGATTCAAAATTCAATTTTAAATCTGTAAATAAAAATGTTTTAGGATTATTTTTTTAATGTAAAACAAAGCAATGACATGACTTAACACTACAAAGTTGCTATGCTGATATTATAATTCATAATTAAAAAAAAATGTTTTAAATTAGACAAATGCAAATTAGAAGCTTAGAGGCCTGTTGGTTAGATTTAATCCATCAGTTGTGAAATTATACAAGAGAGTATGAAATCACTCGCTGGTATGCAATAAAAATGCTTTCAGTGTGATTAATTCAAGCATGACTTAAATGAACAGGACAATTCACTTGTTGTCACGAATTTGGTCCATGGACTTCCGTTTATTCACCACCAGAGGTCACCTTTTCCTTTACATTGACTCTCGCACTGCACAAACTTTTGCATAGCACCCCGGACTACATATCCCATCATTCTTTGCACGATTTGCACACTGCACTGATTGCACTCATTGCAAACAGCTGTTTCTAATCACCTCACTCACTATATAACACCCACTCTAACCACCTTTCGCTGCTGAGTATTGTTTAGCCTGTACCCCTTTCCGAGTCTCCGTGTTTTCCTTGTTTTGCCTTGCCTGTTTCTGCGGTATCTGATCTTTGCCTGTTTTCCTGGATTTTTCCCTCTCGTCTCGCCCCTGTGATTCTGTCTGCCGATCGGTGACCTACGCTAGCCCTAGGACTATTCTTGTGTTTTGCCCACCATATACCTGTTTGCCATTGTTTGACCCTGCCTGTTTACCACGTCTCTTTAATAAAAGCTTGCAGATGGATCCACACGTCTCACGTCTCGTCAGCCCCGTTACACTTGTCATGAAATATTCCAATTGTAAGTATTTAACATCCCATTGAATCCCAGAGGCTGGTTCACCCTGAAATGTAACATCACAGCAAGCTCCCACTAAATGATCGATTGCTCATTGAGCTAAAGTGAACAGTAATAACTATATATCACTATAAAATACGCTCTTTAAGATGACTGAAGTGAAGTAGCTAGTTCACAGTTATTTCATAAAACACTGAAGTTGTATTTCACACTCACAATTCAATTTCTATAAATACAGAGTTATAATACATTTTAATGTTTGACTTATAGAACACATTTGTTCATGTGTTAGATTTGATCTCTCCTTGAGAAAAATAAGTGGACTTTACTGTTTTGAATGTGCACTTGTAGTGTACTTCAAATCTTAAAAGTGTATTTTTAGAAGTATACTTGCAAATAACCATATTTAAAAGACAATAGAAGTACAGTAATTATGAAATTACATAACACACACACACACACACACAAAACTTGCACTTAGCATTTAATATAAATTTAAACTATAATACATTTTCATTGAACTGCAATTTAGTGTCTCGAAAAGCATACACTCTTTCAAAGTGTATTATTTTCAATGTAAAATCTGGCTCCAAAAAGACTAATTTATGTACATTCATATAAAGACCTTTTCAAGCTGAGGGAAAATTGGGTATAATAGATATGGAATAACAGAGAGAAAGAAGAAATATTTCATAATCATACCTGTAGACCTTTTCGAAAGGACTGTAGCGAATCAGCTCATGGGAAATATGAATAATTAACCATAACTAATTATGATTAATTATTAATATTTTAGATCCACTGTAGATATTTAGCTGACCACTCAGGGTCAACCGTCTGATTAATGTCTAGGCAGAGACAGAGAGAAGAAAAAACAGTCAAGACAATGGAAGGGATCCAGTTTTTGCTATGAAGTTTCAGTGCATTGACAGAAAGGCACTCTGCCGCTGTTATATTAATTATGCTTTTCACCTTGTTGATCATTGATCCTATTTCCATAAGCACTGAAGAATGAAGTTGACAAACAGTGACATTTGTAGTTTTTGTTAGGTCTGAATGCAAATAGAAATTATAATTATCTTCATTCAGACATCTTTAATTACACAGGACTAATTAAAGTGAATTTGTGAATATGTTCATCAACAGTGTCACCACCTCTTTTTCTCACACACACAAACAAACTTACAGTCTTCAACAGGTTTTAGAACACAATGGTCTTAACATGTGTTGAATAAATTAAGCCTCAGTAATAAATGTGTAAACATGCTGAACATATTTAATATGGATTTAATTATTGCACACACGCTCCCCTGCGTAAGGCAGGAATCAAAGTCGCTTTGTGCTAAATAAAAAGGACAGTGAGTGGGCTGCAGTAACAGCTGTGATTCAGCTGCAATTATGAATAAAGAGATGATAATAGAGCATCCAAGTGTTCTGCACTGTTGAAAAGAAAGTCAAAGACTTTATAAATCCCTCCTTTTATCCTCTTTTTTAGTTTCTTTTTGAAAGTGAGCTAGCATTCTTTAATACGTGCATGTTTGTTCCTTCCTACGCCAAAAACAGAATAATGGCAGGTAGTTTTTGATAAATAATTACACAAATCAAATCCACACTAGACATTTACATCTGGTTATGAGTGACAGTTGATTGGACTGCAGTTTTCAGGCACACATTTGATGAAGGACTTCTTGATTGATGTTTTGCCTTCACTGATTGATTGCTAACAGTTTCATATGCTGCCATATTTGAGGTACTGTTTTTACAACTAATCAAGCCATTCTTAACATTTAAACATTCAACAAGTCTTTACTTCCAGGTTCATACATATTTAAGTTTAAATGACCTTGAATTATGGGTTGTTGTTCTGACAGGCTGCTAGAGAGGGTGTCGCAGCATCATTTGAGCTGTTAGAGATAATCTGTTGACATTTTGACAGAACACAGTGGCAGGGTGCCATTTTTACAGGTGTGTTCCCATAGCATGCTGTCGCTCTTAATAAAGGCATCTCAGGCTTCTCACCTCAAACAGTGCACTTGTCACAGCCCTGAGACTCTAGTAACAGTGGGAAAATGAGGAGCAATTTAAACCACTCTTGTTTTCTTGCAGTGCGACGTTGGAATGCCTAAATGGAGACTCTGCCAAGCATTAACTTGTTTTCCCTTGACTTGAGTCTTTCAAGATGTGATTTGTAAAGCTGTTTCCACTGTGTTACACTTGAGAAAATAGAAACACTTTCACACAAGAGACGGATACATTTATCTATTAATTAATGTGCAAAAAATTTTATACTTGAAGTCATCTGTTTTTTCCTTAATTACAATGTCTTTTCCCCCCTTACAAAAAAAGGACTGTGGTGATACCATAGAGTGAAAATTACTGTGAAATCTACTGTACCATGAAGTTTAATTATTGCCATATACTACAGTATATACATAAATTTTGTGTTTTGCAAAGTTTGCTGCTTAAGCTGTTGTGGTGTTCATTCACATTGTTTCTAGATTATTGTGTAGAGTGATCAGATGCATTTTAAATAATTGCTAAAAGCTTCATTGGCCAAAAAATGAACTTTTCAAAATAAATAAATCACTGTTTTTGATCCTGACACAAAATGACCAGCTAACATTGACTAATCATATCAGCAGCACATGTGGAAGTGTGAATGAGTACTAGTCTGGTGAAATCACTATCATACTAATTAGATTGTAAGAGCAGACTGATTGCTATAAAAGGAGGGAAGAAGCGCTTCCAATCATTGTGTTCTTGTTAGCAACGGTTACCTCCAAAGAAACACATGCAGCCATAATCGCTTTGCATCAAAATGGCCTCACATGCAAGGAAATTGCTACAAAGAATATTGCACCTGAAAGAACCATTTACCGGATCATCAAGGACTTCAAGAAGAAAGGTTCGACTGCAGTGAAGAAGTCTTCAGGCCGTCCCA
>NW_015505866.1:771297-794010 GCF_001515645.1 Sinocyclocheilus grahami
TGCAGGAAGTACAAGGATTGGACAGCAGAAGACTGGTGCAAAGGTATTTTCTCTGATGAAGCTCCCTTCCGACTGTATGGGACATCTGGAAAATCGATTGTTCAGAGAAGAAAAGGTGAACGCTTCCATGAGTCCTGTGTTGTGCCAACAGTGAAGCATCATGAGACCATCCATGTGTGGGGTTGCTTTTCAACCAAGGGAGTGGGCTGCCATGAATAAAGAATGGTATCAAAATGTCCTGGAAGAGTGACTTCTTCCAACGATCCATGAGCAATTTGATGATGATCCGTGCATTTTCCAACATGATGGAGCACCATGTCACAAAGCAAGAGTAATTAAGAAGTAGCTCGAAGATCATTACATTGAAATTTTGGATCCGTGGCCAGGCAACTCCCCGGATCTCAATCCCATAGAGAACCTGTGGTCAGTCCTCAAAAGGCGAGTGGACAAGCAGAAGCCCACAAATCAACTCTGAGAACTAATAAGGCAAGAATGGATCGCCATCAGTCAGGATTTGACCCAGAAGCTAATATCCAGCATTACAGAGCGAATTGCAGAGGTTATGAAGAACAAGGGTCAGCACTGTAAATATTGATTCATTATATATATATTTTGTCAATAAAAGCCTTTAAAACTTATGATATGCTTATCGTTGTTTTTCAGTATACCATAGAAACGTGTGAAAAAATAATCTACGTATACTGAAGCAGCAAACTTTGCAAAACACAATTTATGTCACTGCCAAAACTTTTTAGCCACGACTGTACAAAAAAAGTATTTTGAAACTTTGACTACATGGATTTCCTATCCTTTGATAATAAATAAATACAAAAAAAAAAAAAAAAAAAAAAAAAAAACCTTAGTGGCATCAGTAAATAGAGCTGAATTCAGTTAAAAATACATTAATTTACACAAATATATCAGCATATTGTCACAGTTATGTTTTGAGTTGTTATGAGACTTTGAGTTGTTTTCATTTCCTGTTCTCCTGTGTAGTTTTGTTCCTTGACCTAGTTTTCCTTAGTTCCCTTGATTAGTTCATTCTGTTCACCTGTGTCCTGTAAATTTAGTCATTTAGTTCCTCTCTTACGTTTGTATAAATATTCCTTGTTTAGTTCTCTCAGGCCCTGTTCACACGAACGTGGTTTTTTTTTTAAACCGCAGCTTTTTCTACGTGGTTAGGCTATTCGTTCATACGCAAACGCAGCACCAGTTCACTGAAACCGAAAATTGTTGAAAACGCCTGCCAGGGGTAAGATTTTCAAAAACTCTGGTTGCAGTGTTATCGTGTAGACAGCGAAACGGGAGTTTTTGGCTTGTGACGTCGGTGCCTGCATCCCGTTATCTCCGCCTACTGGAGACTTTTTCAGGCTTCTGATTGGCCAACATGGCTTTACGGTTGAGTTTATATCGCCACCTGTTGGTTTGGCATGCTCTTGACAGTGCTTCATAGCATGCATTTGCATTTTCATGAAATACCCGTGTACGTGTGGACATGGCCTCAGATGCCGGTTATTGTTTGTATATGTATATAATGTATATATTGTATATTGGTTTGTCTTCTTCCTGTATTCCCTGTCTGTATTCCTGTGGATTACTATTAAAGACTGTATGTTATTCATCTCCTGCGTTATGTGCTTGATCTCCCACCAGCGAGTGTGACACATTAGAATGATTTCTGAAGGATCATGTGACATTGAAGACTTGCTAACTGAGCAATGGCTGCTGAAAATTCAGCTTTGTCATCACTGGAATAAATTACAATTTAAAATAGAAGGTTTTTAAAAAAAAATTTTATTATAATAAAATTTCACAATATGACATTACTATGTATTATATATGTATGGTTTAGCATAGTTTGTTGTTGTATTACTGTATGTTTGCTCAAATAAATGCAGCCTTGTTGAGCTTAAGAAACCTTTTTTGCATAAAACATTAAACATTTGTATTTATATACAGTTGATTGCATACTTATTATCCCCCTTGGTAAATATGAGCATAAAATGCTGTGAAAATCTGCATTGTTTATCCTTTTGATATTTTATTCATAAAAATCATCTTTCATTTAAGTAAAACAATTGGAAATGGGGGAATATCTTACTATGAACTAAATGTTTTTCTCCAATGCACGGTGGCCACAATTATTGCCCCCTTTTCATTCAATACTTTTTGAAACCTCCATTTGCCAAGATAACAGCTCTGAGTCTAATGAGGCCGATGTTCAGAGACCATTCTTCATACAGAATCTCCTCAGATCCTTCAGATTCCCAGGTTCATGTTGATGCCTCTCCTCTTCAGTTCACTCCGCTCATTTTCTATAGGGTTCAGTTCAAGGGACTTCAATTGTCAAGGCAGAACAATCATTTTGGACTCAGTAATCAATTTTTGTTATGATTTTGATGTGTATTTTGAATCACTGTCCTGATAGATTATCCAACCATGGCAAATTATAACATCACTAGCAGAGGCAGTCAGGTTTTTATCAGAATTTTTTTAATCAGATTATATATCTGCTGGTATTTGATACAAACCATGATGCCGTGTATCTGAACAAGATGTCCAGAACCTCAAGCAGAAAAACAGGCCCACAACATTAAAGATACAGCAGTATATGGGCATTGTTTTTTTCTTTTGTATTCATTTAAACCCATCTCATGTGTACCAGAAAGCATCTGACCACAGAGAAGCCAATCCCGTTTGAAGTTCCAATAGTGTATGGCAACTGAATATGCTGAATGAGTTTTTGGATGAGAGCAGAGGATTTTTTTTTCATGAAACCCTCCCAATCAACTTGTGGTGATGTACTGTACTGTGGGTGCTAATTTAAGCCATTTTCACTTTCTATTTTATGAAGCTCAGCAATATTTTGGTGCACATCAGAACTATATTCTTTGGCTTTTCTCATGTTGATGAATGATACATTTGGCCTATGTGTTCCCTTATATTTATAGTCCTGTGAAACAGAGTCATGGCTGGACAATTTCATGTTTGTAGTGACCCTGGTGTGCTTAAAAAAATTAAATATGAATGGGAATATATTTCAGAGATATTTTATTCATGAGGGTTTCTAGGTGTACTAATATATGTGGCCATTGTGTATTGAAGAAAAACATTAATGAGATTTTCTCTTCACTTTCAATTATTTTACTTAAAGGGATAGATCACCCAAAAATGAAAATTAACTCATGATTTACTCACCCTCAAGCCATCCTAGGTGTGTATGACATTCTTATTTCAGACAAATACAATCGGAATTACATTAAATAATGTCCAGACTAATCCATGCTTTATAATGGGAGTGGATGTTAGCCCAAAATTTGAAGTCCAACAAATTGCACCCATCCATTATAAAAGAAGTCCACAAGGCTCCAGGAGGTTAATAAAGTCCTTCTAAAGCGACACGATGCATTTGTGTAAGAAAAATATCCATACGTCATCCGCTGGACACCACACTCTCGTGAACACATGTACAACAGTTAGCGGAAGCTAGCGATTAAGGTTTATAAAGTTGTAAATATGGATATTTTTCTTACAGAAAATGCATTGCGCCATTTCAGAAGGTCTTTATTAACCCCCTGGAGCAGTGTGGACTTATTTTATAATGGATTTTTTTGCACTTCAAATTTTGGGCTACCATCGACTCCCATTATAAAGCATGGATTAGCCTGGACATTATTTAATATAACTCTGATTGTATTCGTCTGAAAGAAGAATGTCATATACACCTAGGATGGCTTGAGGGTGAGTAAATCATGGGGTAATTTTCATTTTTGGGTTAACTATCCCTTTAAGTGAAAGGATATATATATATTTTTTTTTAATCAAAGATCGAAAGAATAGGCAATGCAGATTTGTTTTGACAGCTTTCTTGTTCATATTTACCAAGAGGGCTAATAATTCTTACCTCAACTGTGTATATACACTCACATACTTACTTAAATGAATGGAATTTATGGAATTACCATGGTAAATGTCCAAAACAACAGACAACATAGTGTGACCATTGCATTTTTTTGTTAGTGTGTGGGATGTTTTAATTCAAATCCACTAAATTTCACATTGTAATTCTCTCACAGACATTCATAGGGCAGATTGCGCAGTGGTTTTGATTAGCTTGTAAATGCCTGCGTTGGTTGGGATGTGAGGGTGGATGACACTCTGGAAGCTCATTAGTCCACCTGCATTATGCATGAGCACTGCTCAGCCTGGCCTATCACTCACATCTGAACATCTCCATAACACACACACACACACACACACACAGAGAGAGGTGAGATAGAACAGAGTTTTCAAAGGGGAAAAACAAGTAAGAATGAAAACAAATCAGAGACAAAGAGACTGGGAGGAAAGACATGTGCAAGAAAACAGAGAATGAGGTGAATGGAAAAAGGGTGAGAGAGAAAGATAGAGAGAGAATGCATGCAACCTTTTTGAGCTTTCTATTTAGGTCTCAAACTCAGGAAGCTCACTGAATCATCTTGTTAGGGAATTGTCTTCAGTTCTTGTTCCATAACATCAAAGCCTCAAAGGAGGAGACCCATCAGCCATGTGCTGCCACTTTGTCTAAAGTGCTCAGAGAGAGGAATGAGTATTTGTATGAAAGTAGTACTGTAGGTGTGTTGCCGTCCTTTAAATATAGAGAACTACTGTATGAACATCACTCTTTACTGAGGTAAACTTATGGGCAGTGTTAATTTTGACAGGCATTTTTTTATTTAGTCTTAGTCTTTATCTTGAGATGAAAATGCTAAATAGTTTTAATCACATTTTAGTCATTTGAGTCTTTCATAGTTTTAGTCTAGTTTTAGTCGACGAAAAGTCATTGTATTTTTGTCAACTTTTAGTTTTAGTTAATTACTTTTAGTCATTACTTTTAGTCAAACTGTAGTTACCAACAGTTATTTTGGTAGCTATTTTATATGTAGTCTTCAAACAAAAATAGCCATTAATTCTTCTCTCTTTAGACCAAATCAATTAAGCTTATGAGAAATTTGAATCAAGGATTGAATTTGGGAAAACTTGAATAAATGATGACAATTTTCATTTTTGGTTTACTTTACTTATAACATTTATTTAACATCTTTTGTTGGTTAACATTAATGACACGGATAGGTACTTAATTAGGAATGCTGTCCCTTTAAGACGGAAGGCATGCATGTAATACTGACACACGTTCAGTTTTCACCCACCTGTTTACGTTCACTTAATCCATAACCGACTGTATTTACCTGAGATACTCTACACGATAGACATTTGGACCGCTGTGTGTGTATTTGAGCACTGAGAACTGATCGTGCGCTGTATATGAGAACTGAAGAATTGGAGCGTGATTTTATCAGCGCGATTCCGCCTATCCCGCCTTCACTAAATTTAAATTAATCGACAACGAATTGTGACTCCCGGGATAAACGGGATATATCGATACTTTGGATCGATACGCCCATCCCTAGTAGTCCTCAAATAACATTATAGTCCCATCTCGTCTTGTTAAGGAAGACGCACATACATTTCGTCATAGTTTTTAATCATCAGATATTAGTTTTAGCTGGTCAACGTCTCATCTTAGTCACAGAAAAAAAAAACGCTAGTTAACGAATATTTTTCGTCGTCGTCTTCGTTGACTAAATTAATACTGCGTATGGGGTTATAAAGCCTAAATTTACCCACCTCTTACTTATTTGCTTCATTTCAGAGTGAAACAGCATATCCAGGGAGAAGCAAAAGTGTTGGACTCGATTTTCAACGTGATCTCATGATAATTCGTATGTATTTTACGTAACATGTGGTTCTATAAAACGTACATTTACTTACGTTTTTACAGGCACTAAAATGTACAATACTTGCGTATTTTCAGCCTCTAAACGTACGAAACTGACGTATTTTCAGCATTTAAACGTACAAAACTGACGTATTGAAGACACCTAAAAATGAATTCTTATGAATATTGAAATCGCAGCATTAATTTTATTAGTTTTTAGTTGTCATATGAATCAGCTTGTTTTTCAGTTGCATTATTAAATTGTTTACTTATGAAATGATAACATTTAGTTTTGTTGTGATTTCTGCTGCCAGCTCGTTTCCAAGAATATGCCTACATAACGTTAAACAAGACTTCACTTTAAACCTTCAAATAAATAACATTTCTGCACTCGTTTAACCTTTACTTGTCATGTAATGTTTACTTTGATTGTCATGGGCCACAAAAGGCGTTTTCTCCGACATGCTGTGACTGACAATAGAACTATAAAATACACCAAAAACTCAACATAATTACGAAATGAAACAATTTTATTAGTGCGCTGTAATCCAAAGCTTCCGAATCCATACGACTGCGAGGAACAGACCCAAATCCAAGCCTTTTATTTGGCGATCTTCTTCTCAAATCCCGAGCAGCGAGTCCAATCAGTGACCGTGAGCAGCAAAGCCCGCGCTGACTGCCGCGCTCTTTACAAATTCAAATGTTGCCGCTTCAAACGACAGGTTTTACGGCAGGACATTCGAACGCTCATTGGCTCTCGCCTGTATTCGTCACAGATTGCGACATGCCGTGTTTCTGGTGAGGCGTATTTGAATGATGCGCGCGTTCCTTCACGAGTTCACGGAGTGGCTCGGGAAAATTATCTGGATAATATTTTCGGCGATTAACAACATAAATTCTGCTCTGGATCACACAAACCTACTGTATTCCGCCAGAGAGGACTGCGGGTGCAACGTATCGTCATTTGGATTACTTTTAGTGCTGCTTTTGATATTTTTGCAATAAATAAATGATTGTAACGTTAATTGCATTTATCTGTCTGTTATGTTTCTTATACTGTCCAGAAATGTTTAGGCTTATGGGTAGGAGTGGAATTAGCGACTATAAATATGTTAATGCTATATTGTTACTAAAAGTTTTATTTTCCTGGGTATTTCGGTCATTTGCGTTTTATATACTTTATATATATCGCTATAAAATGGGTAGGTTAAGGTTTGGGGGTCTAAAAATCTAAATTGCGTATTAATAAAATGATAAAAATGCATATTCGCTATAAATTGGGTAGGTTTAGGTTTGGGGGCAGGTTAAGGGGTCTAAAAATCGAAATCGCTTATTAATAAAATGATAAAAATGCATTGATATGAAAATCTAAATGATATAAAAGATACGTAAATATTTTTACGTTTTTTAGCTAAAAATACGTAGCGATTTGTACGTTTTAAACGTTGAAATACGTCTAAATTGTACGTTTTAGCATGACTAAAAACGTACAAAAGTGTACGTTTTGTGCTTGTAAATGTTACGTATTTATACCTACGTATAAACATGAGACCAGGCTGCGATTTTATCCATCAGGAACTGACTGGATTGTGAAAAGTCGGCGTTATACTGGGGTTTTACTGGCATGAGTCCCAGTAAAATACTGGTGTGCCCCATGAAAATAAAACTGATGAGTTATGTGTCAGTGGGATTGACTTATACTGACCTGAGAATCATTATCTAATAATGATAATATTTCAGCAATCAAGCCATATGTGTTTTCTATCTGCTGTTTAGAATCAGAACTGGAAGTGCCAGATACAGTATGCGAATTAATCACTCTTTTTAACTAAACGGGTTTGCAAAAAGGTATGCAGTTGTCCGTAATTCAGTTTGATACATTCAGAGTTCACTCAAGCACTGGATTGTTTGCAGCGGAGAACGCAAACAAACAAACAAACAAAAAAAAAAAGCTGGATGAGGTGAATATTTACCTACAATCCATTGTTGGAAACAAAACTAGCAAATGTCTTCTATCGTTGGTCAAAGACGAAGCAGCTCTTTATTGCGCATGCAGCTTGTGAACGACTCTGTACTAAAGGTAAAGAGCATAGGCAGAGTGTCTGTAAGGCTGCTGGCCACAGGTTGGAAATAACGGGCTTGGGACAAAACTGACCCTGTACAATTAAACTAAATCCATTAACGGCTGTCACGAATAAAATGAAAATAAAATGAAAAGTTTTGATTGCGGCATTAAATTCTTTTTACATCTTTTACAGGATTGCACATTATAACCAGTCACACACGATTCTGTTGAGCTTATGAATGCAATCGCCAATCAGAGGCATTCAGATTAGTCATCGCTGAAACTCCGGAGTTTTGTTCAGTGCGCACGCTCGATGACTGAATTCTGCACTCTCGTGAATCCTCACATCATAAACAACAAAGTGCAGATCATCATCAGCAAGAGAATCATTCATCATACAGTGTAGATAGCTTCATTGATTAAAAGGTTTTGTTTTTTTGAGAGTGCTTATACTCGCACTAGACTGAAGTCAGTGATAATGTTATTTCATAATGTATATGTGCTTTGCTTGCTTTCTGTATCTTAATTATTTTTTTTTAATTTAAATTGTGATCACGTCATACACAAATAACCTAGTCGTTTTAAAGTATTTGATGACATGACACCCATATCTGGAACTTCCCTAAAATGATGGGTTTATGATGTGCATAATTAATAGGTTACTCTAACATTATAGGCTACTTAGCCTTACCCTGGAGTTGGTTCACCCTCTGCCTTTGGTAAAAACGATTTATGTCCATTTATATCCAAAGCAGGATTGCGTCTGTGCCCCAGTACTGATGAAAGGCTAGAAACACCCCTGGTTACATTCTACTGTAGCTAATCATTCATCATACAGTGTAGATAGCTTCATTGATTAAAAGGTTTTGTTTTTTTGAGAGTGCTTATACTCGCACTAGACTGAAGTCAGTGATAATGTTATTTCATAATGTATATGTGCTTTGCTTGCTTTCTGTATCTTAATTATTTTTTTTAAAATTTAAATTGTGATCACGTCATACACAAATAACCTAGTCGTTTTAAAGTATTTGATGACATGACACCCATATCTGGAACTTCCCTAAAATGATGGGTTTATGATGTGCATAATTAATAGGTTACTCTAACATTATAGGCTACTTAGCCTTACCCTGGAGTTGGTTCACCCTCTGCCTTTGGTAAAAACGATTTATGTCCATTTATATCCAAAGCAGGATTGCGTCTGTGCCCCAGTACTGATGAAAGGCTAGAAACACCCCTGGTTACATTCTACTGTAGCATGTAGTCAGGTGGATGGAGCGAGAGGTTGGTACCATCAGCTGAAAAACAGCGTTTGATGAACGCTTAAAGACAAACATTTCCTTCTTTGTAAAAACATACCGTTTACACTTAATCATGCACAATAAGAGCAGGAAAGTAAATATGGAATTGAGAAAGTAAATATTGTAAATATAAAAACTTCATTTTGAAATTGAATCAATTGACTATTTCTTACATGATGTTGCAAAAAAATACAGTAAAATCTGTTTTATTGTTAAATATTATTACAAAATAAAATAACTTTTTGTTTTTCTATATGAATATATGCTAAAATGTAATTTAATTAGTGTGATTAGTGTGAATTTTCAGCATCATTACTCCAGTCTTCAGTGTCACACGATCCTTCAGAAATCATTCTAATGTGACGATTTGGTGCTCAAGAAACATTTCTTAACTGTAGTTTATGTTGAATACTGTTGTGCTGCTTATTTAATTTTTTTTTATTGTGGAAACACATTTTTTAAGGATTATTTGATGAACAAAAATGCAAAAGAATAGCATTTATTTGAAACAGAAATATTTAGTAACATTATGAATGTCTTCACTCTCACTTTACTTTGGTTGAAATTAAGGAAATTAACTGTAATTTAAAAGATACAATTTTCTGAATCAGTTCTGAGAGAGAGAAAGATAGAGAGAGTTAAATGTCCAGACTATATATAGACTGTAGGGTTTGAAATACATTAGAGCATTTGTTTTAAAAAAAAATTGTATTGCTCCGGCAAATGAACCATTGAAGGAGTAGCACAGTTGATTGGCTGTATCATCACAGGCGGTGGCAGTCCCCTCTTGAGCTCTGCCATTACGGCCCACAGCTCTCACTTTGAATGTATTCCCCTTCAAAAAAGAAAGAGGAAGAGGAGGGAAAGTGGAAAGAGAGCCTCATAATGTGAATCAAAAGTGTGGGTGTGACCTCAAACAGCTTTTTTATAGTCTCAAATAAAGGCCACCAGAATATTGTAGGGGGGGAATACATAGCAGTTATGAGTTAAAATGGCTTCCTCATTTAAAATCACACAACTTACTGATTATCTCATAAAATAATGTTGTGACATGATGTGTTTCTGTATGTGTCATGTTTTGCTTGCATTGTGAAGACCAAATATCGTAAGCTAATGATATCTAATGATATCTTCAAACCCTAAAATAGCGGGATATACATTAGGAAATTCCTTATTATATTTATTGAGAAACCAATTGAACAAACCAGTGTATAAAGGAGCAAACCCATGTGTGCTTGATCAAACCAGTGTATCTAAACCAGTATATGTCTGGTTATATAATGTATTATAAACCAATGCATTTGTCATTAAGCCATACTTTCAACCAGAGAGCTAATCCATATTCATGCAATACATACGTATTATTTCCTGAACGGCTTCCCATATTCACATGTATCAGTGGCACAGGTGTCTGTGGTCTAGTCTGTGTATAAATAGAGCAAGACATGGCTTCAGGGAAGGCCACTGTGTCGAAATCACACTCACACACACACACGCGCGTTGGCTTTTCTTTATTTATGAGGACATTCCGTAGGCGTAATGGTTTTTATACTGTACAAACTGTATTTTCTATTGCCTTACTCTAACCCTACACCTAAACCAAAACTACAGGCATTTTTAGATTTTCAAAACACTTAATTCTGTATTATTTATTAGCTGTTTTTTTTACTGGAATTACTACAGAAAATTAAATTTGGGACATTTGGTCCTCATAATGTAGGTGTGTAGCAGGTATACACACACGTGCGTTGGGTTTTCATGTTTTATGGGGACATTCCATAGGTGTAATGGTTTTTATACTGAACAAACTGTAATTTCTATCTCTTTACCCTAAACCAGGGGTATCAAACTGAATTCCTGGAGGGCCAGAGCCCTGCAGAGTTTAGATTCAACCCCAATTAAACACACCTGATCCAAATAATCAAGTCCTTCATGCTTATTTGAAAAAATACATGGTATGTGTGTTGGAGCAGGGTTGGAACAAAACTCTGCAGGGCTCCGGCCCTCCAGGAATTGAGTTTGACACCCCTGCCCTAAACCTACCTCTCACACATTCATTCTATATGATTTATCAGCTTGCTGCCTCATGGGGACCAAAAAATATCCCCACAAGGACAAGGATTTTGGATATTGCCATCTTTGTGGGGATGTTTTGTCCCCATAACATACAGTAGGGTATACCTGAACCCCCTCCATCCAACACACACACATAATGCTCTTCAAAATTGCCCACTATTATGTTAAATACATTGAATATTACTTTAGATTCTCTAATTTCCCTTAAAATAACCATCTTCATGTATTTATCTTCATTTCAAAGGGCAAACTGTATTTTTATCATCCACAACCACTCTCTGTCCATCAGCCTCCCCTCTCTCTCTCTCACTTTCAGCTCACTCTGCCTTTTACAGAGATGTTGACACCTCTTTCTTTTACCATGTCTTCTTCTATTTTTGCCATTGCACTGAAAACGTTTATCTCCTCACCTTTCCAGGCTGAGCACTGGAAAGACCATGCCCTTTTTTTTTTTTCGCTAACAGACATCATGGTGATTAACACTTGGACTTCTTGTTTTCTGAAGCACACACACACACACACACTGATCCCCTTGACACTGTTTCTGGACTGTTGCTTGTCTGCTTTTCAATATCTGGATGATTAGAGTCTTTCTGTGGCCTCTTAAGAGCAAACACAAATATTAACACCGTCACGGTCACCACTTCTGACTATGTTTAAGTTGAAAAACTATTCAAGAACTTAACGTTTTTTTCCTTCAACGCACAAAGTCAACACTTGTGTAGTCAGACTTTTTACTGTTGTTTAATATGATATGACATGATTATGTTCCACCACATCTCACAGCTAGCATTTTATGTATCCTAAATACACACAGTTAAATAATATTTTCATACTTTTTGGATAATGGAAAAAAAATGACAGCTTGAATAAAACTAAAACTATTAAAATATATTACAATTTTTTTATTGAAAAAAAAAATATATATTAGATTAAAAAAAATTCCTTGGAAATGAACTAACTGAACTAAAGTTTAAGCACTATTGTTTTTAAATTTCAGTTTTAATAAATTATAACTAAATAGAAGTATTTAAAAACAACAAAATTACTAGAATTAAAATAACTGAAATATAAAAGTAAAAGCTATTTCTAAATATTAATAAATAGTATAATAGTATATAAATAATACTAAAATAGCGAACAAAATATTGCATGTGATATTAACTTGACTGTATAAAGTTACGAGGACACTAATTCCAACTGGAAATAAGCTCTATGAGTGTTTTTTTATGTCCCTAAACCTGTACGTGACCTCACTATGCTCGGCTGAAAGGGAAAAGTTACATTTCCAGGCAACTGCACATTTCCGAGTGGTTGCCGTGGAAACACCTGAAAGTTTCCCATCAGTGTCAGCGATAATTTTTTAAGCGCCTGGTGCTTGGTTTGAACCACCTGTGGTAATCACAAAGAACAGCTGCTGTTGAAAACCTCTTTAAGGAGCAGGGGGCTCTTATATCATCAGATTATCATGAAATCTGACTAATTTTCTGCTCTTATCAGAATTTGGATGTTTAAAGTAACATAAACCGTATCGTTTAAAACTGTCTGAAAGTGTAACAAGACTCACTGAGAGAACATCACAGAGTGCTCCTTTCAAGGAAAATGAGCATCAAAGGCTGATGAACACAGGATGCGTGCAGATGAAATATGAAGTGATAAAGGACTAATCACTCTGGCATTTAGCCATGAAAGCCAATGGGTGGATCAAAGCTTTAGAAAAGCCATCACGTGTGATTAGACACATCTCCTGATTTTTTGCTCATTTATCTTCCTGATTTCAAAAGAATAATGTAATTTCATGGCTGATTGCTCTTTTCTCACGTTCCCCATCATAATGTGTGCCCATCATATTCCCGGCTCTCAATGTGGCCAGACGCAGGAGAATAACTGAGCGTATTTTGCTAACACTTTACTTGAAGGAGTGTGCATAAGACTGACATGACACCTTCATAATCATGACATGACACATGTCATGAATATGAAGGAGGTTTTATGCATGTTTATGACAACTGTCATTAAGTGTCATTCGCTCAGTTATGTCATTTTTAATGCAAATATGACATTGTTTGAGATGTCTTTGTTATGGGCTATGGTTAGGGGTTAGATTAGGGTTAGGTCAAATAATGTAATATTTGCATTAAAAATGACATAACTGAGCGAATGACACTTAATGACAGTTGTCATAAACATGCATAAAACCTCCTTCATATTCATGACATGTGTCATGTCATGATTATGAAGGTGTCATGTCAGTCTTATGCACACCCCTTCAAGTAAAGTGTAACCCGTATTTTTACCAACTAGCCTCGAAATCATAATCCCAGCATAAAAACATTCCAAAACGGAGTCGATTAAAGCCTGGACTGTAATCTTATCATCAGACCACAATACAAGATAGCTGTGGATGGAGAGCTGTAAACAGTTGCTATATGTATCTATACCCTAGACATAAATCTTTGTGCTCCTCACATGGCATCAAAATAAAACATCCGCCTACGTGCCTATTTATATATATATATATATATATATATATATATATATATATATATATATATATCACTCAGAGTGAGTCCTGTAAAGGGTAGGTTTAGGGGTAGGGTTGGTGTAGGGCAATAGAAAATACGGTTTGTACAGTATAAAAACCATTACGCCTATGGAGAGTCCCCATAAACCATAAAAACAAACCTGTGTGTGTGTGTTTTTTTTTAAATGTAATGTATTCCTGTGATGGCAAAGCTGAATTTTCTGCATCATTACTCCAGTCTTCGGTCTCACATAATCCTTCAGAAATCATTCTATTCACAAAACATTTCTTCTTATATTATCAATGTTGAAAAAAGTTGTGCTGCTGAATATTTTTGTGGTAACCATGATACTTTTTTTCATGATTCTTTGATCAATAGAAAGTTCAAAAGAACCACATTTATTTAAAAAATTATATTTTGTAACACTGTAATATGTCAGTAACATTATAGGGAACAAATATTCACTATTAACAAATAGTTTCCCCTCAATATACCCCTAATTACTGCTTATTGATAGTAAGACAGTTGTTGTAGTTGTTAAGTTTAGGTATGGGGTAGATTTAAGGGATCTAGAATATGGTCATGCAGAATAAGGCATTAATATGTGCTTTATAAGTACTAATAAACAGCAAATATGCTAGTAATATGCATGCTAATAAGCTACTGGTTAAGCTTAATCTAGTTAAATGTTCCTTAATCTAAAGTGTTACTAATATCTTTAAAGTCATTTTTTTTTTATCGATTTCATGCATACTTCCTGAATATAAGATTTTTTTTTTCTTTAAAAAAAAAAATACAAAATTCCTTTGACGCCATTTTGAACGGAAGTGTACTGCAGCATGAGCAGTATAGTATTATGAACATAGTCTGTATATGAATCATAACATTTTGATTCATATTAAAACCCTAGACATAAATCTTTGTGCCCCTCAAATGGCATCAAATTGTTAAATAATTCTCTGTTTTTCAATTTTTGAAAGGGTAAACAGCAGAAAAGTTTGTACAGTCTGAAGCTGTAAGTTTGTACTTAATGTGAATTAAATATTAAAGATCAGACCAAAGACAAAAGTGTTTTTATTGTTTGTTTGTTTTTTTTACCAAGAAATGACAGCTGTCTGGAATATCTGAAATATCACTGAGCTGTTGTCATGTGTGCTTTTCCAGTAGAACCATTTTGGCACTAAAAAAATACTGATGAAAAAATACAGGCTAATTCACTTACTTTTATTTTATTTATTTGGTAAGTAGATTCTGTGTTTGTGTTTTATGTCTACATTTTTTAAGTCTAGCAGGGGTGGGATGGTTTGAGGTGGGTTTTAGGTTTGTATGTTTACTATTTATTTTGTATTATTGTATATCTGTGAAAAGAAAACCCAATAAAACAGTTGCTAACTGTTTAAAAGAAAGAGACAAAAATATAGGCTAATCAGTAGCCTATTTTCCCCCAAGGAAAGTCACCTTATCCTAAGTAACCTAGTATTGGAAATACTAGAAAATTCATCGTCTGGTGGCAACAGGTGAGTTTAATTGGTCCAGCAGCATGTCAATATTTATAAGCAATGATAGGAGAGTGATTCTTATCCATCTGCTATATTTGTGAGTGCTGGGCAAACCTTGCACGAATGAGAAAACATTCTGACGCAATGCACTGTAAAGACAGCTTTCCACCTGCAACCTGCAACAGTAGAAGATCTATTTGCTGGACACCAAAAGAGCTGGATTTGACAGCTCTTAAAAACATTCACTGTCACACATCATTCTTTTGCAATGAAAAGAACAAAACCACTCTAACTAGGTAAAAAAGAGAAAATACGCCAGTTTCACTGTTATTGAGTTATGTGTCCCATTGGATTTCCCACCAAAATCATGCACAGGCCCGCACTTGCGTTTGTCTGCCACACTGCATGAGATGCAAAAAAAAAAAAGACTGAATGCATTATACTATATACTAATTATGTCATCAATAGCCATTCACTTTTGAGAGAAAAGCTAGGTTTCAGTAACGATTGCAAATGTACAGGTGTTCACATGAACACAGACCGAAATTCAGAAAACCACTTTAACATCAACCAAACTCTGATGTCAAACACACTGGGGCTGGTACCAAAAACACTAGCATAAAAGTGTCCACTCTTAACTGTTTAGTGTATGTCATTCTGCAGAATGTATGTTCAGTATTAATGGAGAAGTTTGTGATTTTAATTGCTTGGTTGAATGATGTGTTTCGATGCAGAGATTCAACTTAATGCTCTGTACACACATTGCACCTGCTGCTCTGTTTTGAGCTGTGAACAAATGCACAGACACGCAGCTCTGTCTCTGCAGCCAGGAATAAATTCTGAAATAGATTCATACTCAGTCACCATTTGAGTACGTTGTCCTGTGAGAAACAAACCTCACCTGGCTCCTCGTGCTTAATTGTTCATGTTTTGCTCTTTAATCTTATTGTTTCTTGTCTAACAAACTAGTTATTGATTGTGTCTGAATTACTGTACTTTCATAGAATGCACCGCATTTAATAAAACAAATAATAATATATATATATATATGTCACCAATCCGATCCATGAATTTCCATCCACTTGCCACCAGAGGTCGCTCTTCCATGATATTGACTCTGGACTACATTTCCCATGTTCCATTGCACTGATTACACTCCCACCTGAAACCAATTACACGCTCACCTGAATGCTATTACGCACACTATATAACACATACCCTGATCCTGCTCTAGTCGCTGAGTATTGTTCTGCATTTTTCATTCCCCAAGTGTTAGCTGCCTTACCGAGCCATTCCGTGTTTTCTGTTTTAGTCTCGTGTATTTGTTTTGCGTTTATCCCTGTTTAGCGGATAGCTACCTTTCCGAGCCGGTTTAAGTTTTCATAGTTTTCTTAGTCTTAGTCTTGCCTTGTCTGTTTTCCTGGTCTCTGATTCACGCCACATGTCTTGGATTAACCCTTTGCTTGCTGTTTCTGATTCTGTTTGCCCCTGCTTGGACCTTTGCCTTCTACCATTGCATGTCATTCTGATTTGCCAGACTGTGTGCTAATATACTTTTTTTGTGATGGAGTAAATTAACCCTTAAGGTCACGATTAATCCATAAGGGTCCCCGTTCTTCTCTAAGCTATTTTGGGATTTTGCTCTGCTGTGTGTCGACTCCGTGTTCACGGTGGGGGTTGCGGAGAACCATGACGCTGAGTCCGCTTGTGTAATGGCGGCCACACTAGAGCACGCTCACAAACTGGTGGCGGCAGAGGAGTCTGATCGCAAAATGGCGGACACAATAGCACCCCATTAAGTCACAGTTGATCTTCGTGAGGCAAGGCAAGTCACACCTTGGACCTTTGCCTTCTACCATTGCATGTCATTCTGATTTGCCAGACTGTGTGCTAATATACTTTTTTTGTGATGGAGTAAATTAACCCTTAAGGTCACGATTAATCCATAAGGGTCCCCGTTCTTCTCTAAGCTATTTTGGGATTTTGCTCTGCTGTGTGTCGACTCCGTGTTCACGGTGGGGGTTGCGGAGAACCATGACGCTGAGTCCGCTTGTGTAATGGCGGCCACACTAGAGCACGCTCACAAACTGGTGGCGACAGAGGAGTCTGATCGCAAAATGGCGGACACAATAGCACCCCATTATGTCACAGTTGATCTTCGTGAGGCAAGTCAAGTCACACCTGATCTTCATGAACCAAGTCAAGTCACAGCTGATCTTCCTGAGTCCAGTCAAGTCGAAGCTGATCTTCCTGAGTCCAGTCAAGTCACAGCTGATCTTCATGAGTCAAGTCAAGTCACAGTTGATCTTCATGAATCAAGTCAAATCACAGTTGATTGTCATGAGGCAAGTCAAGTCACAGCTGATCTTCCGGAGTCAAGTCACAGCTGATCTTCATGAATCAAGTCACAGTTATTCTTCATGAGTCAAGTCAAATCACAGTTGATCGTCTTGAGGCAAGTCAAATCACACCTGATCTTCGTGAACCAAGTCAAGTCACAGTTGATCGTCCCGAGGCAAGTCAAGTCACAGCTTATCTTCATGAACCAAGTCAAGTCACAGTTTATCGTCATGAATCAAGTCAAGTCACAGCTGATCTTCCTGAGTCCAGTCAAGTCACAGCTGATCTTCCTGAGTCCCGTCAAGTCACAGTTTTTCTTCATGAGTCAAGTCAAGTCACAGTTGATCGTCATGAATCAAGTCAAATCACAGTTGATTGTCATGAGTCCAGTCAAGTCACAGCTGATCTTCATGAATCAAGTCACATTTATTCTTCATGAGTCAAGTCAAATCACAGTTGATTGTCGTGAGGCAAGTCAAATCAAACCTGATCTTCATGAACCAAGTCAAGTCACAGCTTATCTTCATGAACCAAGTCAAGTCACAGTTTATCGTCATGAATCAAGTCAAGTCACAGCTGATCTTCCCGAGTCCAGTCAAGTCACAGCTGATCTTCCCGAGTCCAGTCAAGTCACAGCTGATCTTCATGAACCAAGTCAAGTCACAGCTGATCTTCATGAATCAAGTAAAATCACAGTTGATCATCATGAGGCAAGTCACGTCACAGCTGATCATCCAGAGTCACGTCACGCCACAGCTGATCATCCAGAGTCACGTCACGCCACAGCTGATCATCCAGAGTCACGTCACGCCACAGCTGATCATCCAGAGTCACGTCACGCCACAGCTGATCATCCAGAGTCACGTCACGCCACAGCTGATCATCCAGAGTCACGTCACGTCACAGCTGATCATCCAGAGTCACGTCACAGCTGATCATCCAGAGTCACGTCACGTCACAGCTGATCATCCAGAGTCATGTCACAGCTGATCATCCTGAGTCTTGTCAGGACACAGCTGATCGTCAGAAGTCTTGTCATGTCCTGTCTGTTGAACCCAGATCTTCAAGGTCAGTCTTTCGGTATCCCAGTCTGATATCTAGTGTGAGGGATACACCACTGATGTCTGCACGCACAGTTGGTATCCCCAAACCCACTCACTCTAACCCTTCTGTTCCTCAAATAATTCCCCTGTCTGATGTGTTTCCCCTGATGGGGATCGCTTTTTGGTGTGTTTGGGCTGCATACACCACCACAGAACTCCCAGAGGCGGTGGGGCCCACTATTAGGTCTCCAGAGGTGGTGGCTGAAGCTGCAGAATCTCCTGAGTTAGTGGTGCTCGCTGCTGTGTTCCCCGAAGCAATGGTGCCCGCTGCAGTTTCTCCAGAGGTGTCGGCGCATGCTGCAGAACCTCCCAAAGTGGCGGTGCTTGCTTCAGTTCCTTGTGTGGTGGTGGCGCCCAGAAACGCACTTTCAACCTGTCATGTCAAGGTCGAAGGAACCTTTGCCGAACTCTCTCTGTATCCTGAGGGCACTACTATAGAACCTCCAGAGGTGGCGGCAAACGCTGCAGAACCTCCAGAGGTGTCAGTAGTACCCACCTGTGAACTTCCTGTTTGTCCTGTCACGGCTATGGAGGCCGTTTGTGAGCTCTTTGCCTGTCCTGTCATGGCAATGAAGGCCGTTTGTGAACTATCTGCCTGTCTTGTCACGGCTATGGAGGCCGTTTGCAAACTCTCTGCTCCTCCTGTCACGCCTATGGAGGCCGTTTGTGAGCTCTCTGCCCATCCTGTCACGGCTATGGAGGCCGTTTGTGAACCAACCATGGAGGCTGAGTGTGAACTGTCTCTTTGTGTCAATGCTGCCGTTGAATCTGATTTTGATCTATCTGTATGTCCTGTTTCGACTAATGAATTTAACTTTGAACTGTCTGTCTGCCTCAAATCTGCTCTTGAGTCTAATTATGAACTGTCTGTCTGTCCAGCCATTCTCCAGGAGACCTACACTGAACTTTTAGCACCGTCAGCCATGCCTAAAGAGACCAGAAATAAGCCCACTGTATTTTCTGCCTCAGTCCTTGAGACCGTAAATGCACTGTCGATCTCCTATGTTTCAGTTTTCCCTAGGCCTCAGTCCCTGCCTTGGGTTCCTGATCACTCTGGTCCGCTGTGGTGGTCTGCCGACACACTCTGGTGGGCCAATGCTCCATCTGCTCTGTCATGGTGGTCTCTGGCTATGCTCTGCCGGTCTTCTGTCCTGTCTGCTCCGCCCTGGTGGGTTCCTGCTCTGTCTGCTCCGTCGTGGAGGTCTTCTGCTCCGCCGTGGTGGGCTTCTGTCCAGTCTGCTCCGTCGTGGTGGTCATCTGCTCTGTCTGTTTCGGCCTGGTGATCTCCTGTCCTGCTCTGGTGGTCTTCTGCTCTGCCGTGGGGATCTTCGGACCCGTCTGCTCAGTTGTGGTGGTTCTCAACTCCACCCGCTCTGCCGGCTCCACCCTGGTTCTCCGCTCTGCCTACTCTGCCTCAGTCCCCAGTTTCTCCACTTCCACCTGGACCAGGCCCTCCATCCCTCCCCCTGTTCCGCCTCCGCTCCACCACCCTCCTGAATCGTAAAGTGTTTGGAGCATCTGGAAGCCGCTCCTTGGGGGTGGGGGGGCTGTGTCACGAATTCGATCTATGAATTTCCATCCACTTGCCACCAGAGGTCGCCCTTCCATGATATTGACTCTCGCACCACACAGACTGTTACACATCACCCTGGACTACATTTCCCATGTTCCATTGCACTGATTACACTCACACCTGAAACCAATTACACGCTCACCTGAATGCTATTGCACACACTATATAATAACACCTACCCCGATCCTGCTCTAGTCGCCAAGTATTGTTCTGCATTTTTCACTCCCCAAGTGTTAGCTGCTTTACCGAGCCATTCCGTGTTTTCTGTTTTAGTCCCATGTATTGTTTTGCGTTTATCCCTGTTGAACGGATAGATACCTTACCGAGCCTGTTTAAGTTTTAATATTTTTTTTAGTCAAGTCTTAGTCTTGCCTTGTCTGTTTTCCTTGTCTCTGATTCACGCCACATATCTTGGATTAACTCTTTGCTTGCTGTTTCTGACTCTGTTTGCCCCTGCCTGGACCTTTGTCTTCTACCTGGATTTATCTCTTGCCTTCGATATACCTGTTTGCTATTGTCTGACCCATGCCTGTTAAAACCACGTCTCTTAATAATAGCTTGCATATGGATCTGCATGTCTTTCTTCTCATAACAGAATATATATATATATATATATATATGTGTGTGTGCATTATTTTCTAATAATTCAACAGCCTGTCAATGGAGTCAATTATTCCTCTTATACTACAGTTACCACATCTCAAGATATCGATCAGATGTTGTATTTCAAGACAATCGTCAGGTTTTTGTCCATAAAATGCTCTCGCATGTAGAATTAATTTCTTATGCATCTCACCCAGTGTTTGTAAGGAAAAGAGAGCGGAAGAAATGGAGTATCTGCTTTCCGTACATAATTTTGTGGCAAAAACATGGAAGTAACTTGTTTACTATATTTATTTGCCTGTTCAGTGTCGTTGTGGGTTTTGGTTCTTTTGCTGTTGTAGGCTATAAGGACCTCTGAAATAAAATAAAATAAAATTGTTTGGCAAAGTGATACTGTTACGGGGCTGACGAGATGTGAGACGTGCAGATCCACTTGCAAGCTATTTATTAGGAGAAGACAGAGACGTGGTCATAAAACAGGCATGGGTCAATTAATGGCAGACAGGTATATGGCGGGCAAGACACAAGAAGAAACCTAATGCTAGCGGAGGTGAACGATCGGCAAACAGAATCAAAGGGGCGAGACTAGAGGGATAAGTCCAGGTACAAGGCAAGGTCCAGGCAGGGGCAAACAGAATCAAAAATAGAGCAAGACGAGAGGAGGAATCCGAGAGACACAGGCGAAGATCAAGGAATGAGAACACAGACAAGGCAAGACTAAGGTAAGGATAAGACAAACTAAACGGGCTCTGTAATGTAGCTATCGCTAGGGGAGTGATAATCGCTAAACAATACTCGGCAGTGGAATGGGATCAGAGTGAGAGTTAAATAGGGGATGTGTGAGTGAGGAGTGGAGGCGGAACAGGGGGAGGGATGGAGGGCCAGGTCCACATGGAAGTGGAGAGACCGGGAACTGAGGCAGGACCAGCGGAGCAGAGAGCCAGGACCAGACAGCAGACCACCACGGCGGGACAGAAGACCACCACGGCCGAGCAGAAGGCCACCACGGTGGAGCAGAGAACCACCAGAGCCAAACAGTAGACCACCACGGCGGAGCAGAGGACCACCACGGCGGAGCAGAGAACCACCACGGCGGAGCAGAAGGAACAGGACACTCCCCTGGTGAACCACACCGATCAGGAGACCATGGCGGAGACTGTAACAATGAGAAAGCAGAGACAGACAACACAGACAGAACATTGGGGTTGATAGATAATGCTGAGTGTTCAGAGGCAGCCTCCTTGGTTGGGTCGGGACAGGACAAAAGTTCACAAACGACCTCCTTAGCCATGACATGACAGGATGAGGATTCCCCGATGGCCTCTATAGCTGTGACAGGACGAGCAGGGAGTTCGCAAATGGCCTCTATGGCCGTGACAGGACAGGCAGAGAGTTCATAGACGGCCTCCTTGGCCGAAAAACAGAACAGGCAGAGAGTTCATAGGTGGCCTCCTTGGCCGGAACTGGACAGGCAGAGAGTTCACAGACGGCCTTCCTGGCCGGAACAGAACAGGACGAGAGTTCACAAGTGGATACTACTGACACCTCTGGAGGTTCTGCAGCGAATGCCGCCACCTCTGGAGGTTCTACAGTAATACCAGCAGGAAACAGGAAGAGTTCATTAATATTCCGTTTAACCGTATTGGTACAGAGTTCAGCAACGGTCCCTTCGACCGTGACAGAACGAGCTGAAAGTGCATTGCTGGGCGCCACCCCCATACCAGGAGCCGAAGCGAGTGCCGCCGCCTTGGGAGGTTCTGCAGCCTCAGCCGCCACCTCTGGAGGACCTGGAGAGAGCACCACCATCTCAGGGGGTTCAGTGGTAGTGTACGCAGCCCAAACACACCAAAAAGCGATCCCCATCAAGGGA
>NW_015505866.1:794129-794420 GCF_001515645.1 Sinocyclocheilus grahami
CTAGACTTGACTCATGACGATCAACTGTGACTTGACTCATGACGATCAGTTGTGACTTGACTAGACTCATGATCATAAACTGTGACTTGATTTGACTCGTGACGATCAACTGTGACTAGACGGGGCGCTGTTGTGTCCGCCATTTTGCGACCGGGCTCCGCTGTCGCCGCCATCTTGTGAGCGTGTTCTAGAGCGGCCGCCATAACATGAGTGAATTCGGGGTTGCGTTTCTCCGCGATATCCACAGTGAACGCTGAACCAATAGACAATAGGGCATAGTCCATAAAATCA
>NW_015505866.1:795574-806452 GCF_001515645.1 Sinocyclocheilus grahami
ACAATACTCGGCAGTGGAATGGGATCAGAGTGAGAGTTAAATAGGGGATGTGTGAGTGATAAAAGCTGTGTGCAATCAGTGCTGTGCAATCAACTGTGTGTGTGTCATCAGTGCAGTGGATGATGGGATATGTAGTCCGGGGTGATATGCAACAGTGTGTAGTGCGAGAGTCCATGAAAGGGGAAGGGTGACCTCTGATGGCTAGCAGACGGAAGTTCATGGACCGGATACGTGACAGATATGGACATGCAATATGTAATAAGATTTTTGGTCTGGTTCTCATGAGAGCATCTAGAGATTTGGTTTGGTGCTAGCTCTGCACATAGTGTAACCCATTAAATATAACTTTATTTTTTTAATTACTAATATTAATAATAATATTATTGCACTTTATTTAGTTAGTTAATTTATTTATTCAACATTTTCAAATCTAAAATCAGCAAACGTTTATTTTGGCGGGTTGCCATAAGTAAGTATATGCGCTGCTGGTTTTAGCGCTGCCGAGTGAAGCGGATCAGTGAATAAAATGTCTCAATTTTGCATTTTGCTCAGAAACCGGCAGCCCATATAGCATAGATTTATGCTTTTAGTTTTAATGGAAATCTTATACAGTGTTACAGTTAGTCAATCTAAAGTGGTGATTGTGCATTAACAGCTTTTAACCATGTCGGTGTGCAAACGGGCGGTCTGAACTTATTTACCCAGCGCATTATTTATTTTGGTTGCGCATACGCACCTGCACACCACTTATGTGCACCCCTGTTTATGACACATTATTACTGAAACTTGAAAGTTATTGAACAACAACATTATTACCTACCAGTTACCCATCAAATTACAGTTCTGTCATTATTTACTCCAAACACATTCTTTCTTCTGTGGAACATGAAATGTTTTAAAATTCTTTATGATTTCTCCTTTCATGTTCCATAGAAGAAAGTAAGTACAGGTCTGGAACAAGACGAGTGTAAACGGTGACAGAGTTGTAATTTTTTGGTGATTTATTTCTTCAAAAGTACAACATGATGACGTCATGATGATGTGTAACATTCACAATCTAATATAAGTTTTCCAAATAGAATTTATAATAAAATATAATCATACATGGTAACAGGTCCATGTAAGCTCAAGCAAAGTCTGTAGATAAACAAAGACGGTTCACTCCTATTACTAATGAATGGGAGAAACTGCAACACGCAATATGGCAGAATGTTCCGCTTCTAAATGAAAGAGCTAGTCACTGATTGGTAAAGTTTGCATTACTGCAACTGCCATTAGAAGCTCCGGTTCCCATAGAAACCTGAGATTCACACTTATGACTGCACATGCGGATTTGCTGGTTAAGTCTAAAAAATAAGCTTTTTAATGCTATTTGAACACAAGGAACAACATTCATGGGGCAGTTCATTTCAGATTTTGTTGCTGATTTTAAATACGTAATTTAATTGTGAGTTCAGCAGGCAGTTTTTGAGATTTCAGGATTCCCCCATTCATTTAGAAAGTACTTGGTCTTGGATGCCAGAAATAGCTGCCCAGAGGCATTGCAAATATGGCTGCCGAGTGAACAGACTTTCCCTGAAAGGGGCTTTGGCTCAAGTAATAGCATTTTAGCTTAGCATGAAGATAATATTTATGGAGTTAAATATATCTGCTGCTCAAAATATACTTAAAAATATTTGAAATATACTGCAAATCCTCGTGTCACATAAAAGTTGTGCATAAAGCAACCTTTTCTGATTGTAAGTGGATTCTTTTTATAGAACTGGGCAGAAAATCCATTATTTTTAGATGTCTTTACTATGATAATATAATGCTAAATATCCTTTATACTTTTACAAACTTCCTGAGACTGCATAGTCAAACCATACAGTATATTGCTGTATTGTATTCTAAAGATTCACGTGACATCTTTCAAAGTATTTCTATTGTTGTCTGTCAAGCTGTATGAATATAAACAAGAACATTAAATAAAAATAGTAAATATTAAAATGAAACAAACAGTAATACAATTCTACATAATCCTGTTGGAAATCAAGTTATTAGTTTGTATCGAATGCATTACACAAATATGTATTTACATGTACTCCTAAACCTGAGTGCAACACTAAACTCTTAAAAATAAAGGTGCTTCAAAAGGTTCTTCACAGCGATGCCATAGAAGAACCATTTTTGGTTCCTCAAAGAACCATTCAGTCAAAGGTTCTTTAAATAACCATCTCTTTCTTACCTTTTTATAATCTGAAGAACCTTTTTTCACCACAAAGAACCTTTTGTGAAACAGAAAGGTTCTTCTGATGTTGAAGGTTCTTTATGGAACCATTTAGACAAAAAGGTTCTTCTATGGCATCGTGAAGCACCTTTATTTTTAAGAGTGCAGAGACTACTTAGAAGGCCAACCTTTGCAGTGAATACAAGCAAGGTCTGATATCCTGAAGCATAACGCAGATCATGAATCCGCATGAACAGATGTTCCCAAAAAACCCTTTGTGAACTCTGAGTTGTCCCAATAATCTGACTTACCTAAACAGTGAGTAAGGCCTAGTTTGTATGTGTTCATCTGGCTGTTTTGAGGGTGGTAATGCCAGGAGCCAGGAGCCAGAAGCTGAGGGTGAATGATTTATGATTGCTAGTTATACGCCTTCACACTCAGTCAGCTTCAGGTCTAGCCTTGGGCATGAACGTGGACATCCTGTCCTATCTGTCCTCAGATGCCTACATTGGAAAGGAAAAGATGGGAACAAGACTGAGTATTTGAGAGAGAGAGATAATAATAATGACTTGACTATAGCATAAAGCTAGGTTATTTCCCCACATATGGTGAGCTCCAATAATGGCAAACAAATGAACAAATGAATAAATAAATACACATTAAGAATACAGTTTGGACGTCAATAACATCAAATGCCAAGATTATAATTTCCTATAAATAACTTACATTTCAGTCTATTCATCATTCAAAGCTGTTGCATGTATTCAGAAAACTGAATCAATATGAACCATTTTAATTCATTTATTGTGTGTGTGTGTTTTACTTTTGGAGCAGTCCCCCTGAACTGTCACTGTACTCATTTCGTGAATAAAAAATGGCATGAACGTTTGGAATGAAATGAGTGTGAATAAATAATGACAATTTTTTTAGGTGAACTATCCCTTTAAACCATAAAATAATGAAATGGCTGGAATAGTCTTACATGTTCCACATGTCAGAAGTGTCAAATTAGCGGAGAAGAAGCTGTGGATAATGGCTATGGTTGCTATCTTTGAGTGATTGCCCCAGTTAGAAAAGTAAGCCGGATTGTGAAAGTCAGAAAGATAGTCCTCTACACTATCACAAGAGCTAATTTCTGCACAGAAAGAAGACCCAGTTTGTATCATGTCACCTAACAAGCTCTCTACTTAGTGTTCTGTCAGCAGGGAAGTTATGTTGACCGTATTCACAGCACAAATGCATCGGATTACAGACTGAAGCAAAACTAATGACCCTGTCACTGCCATATTTGATTAAAAAAAGTATGCAGAAAAGTAAACACTATCTCCGAATTGTGCCTGTTTTGACAGCAAAGCAAATCTTTTTTTCCCCCTTTTTTTCCTTTTCACAAAAGCTTTTTTTAATCCACTCCGATGTCAAAAACAGGTGCCATATGGAGAAATATGAAGAGAGGTTTGGATAGGGATGAACTGATTTAAAGTGGTCTGGTGAGGCTTTTTGAACTTCAAATGTCAGTACTGTATGTCAGTTCAACATCTTCAAATTACTCTTATATAGTTATTAAACCTGGAAATGTTCATTATTATGTTGGTTTGACTTTTAATTTCATTTAAGACCACATGAAATAAAGGCCCACACTAATTTTTTTCATGTTGAAACTACAGTAAAACTAGTTTGCGCGATACAGTGTGACAACAATGTAGCATTCTGCCATACTGCACTGCTACTTGCTGTAATAAGTCAGCTTTGTTGAAAATAATTAATTTAGCAGCATCTCTATTTTTAGTAACTAACTCTCATCAGGAATGTGAGCTAGACTTAAAGATTCTTTCTCAAAATCAATGTTATGCATCCATGCAGATTTATTGCACACCTCGCCAAAGCTCCATTAGCACTACTGCTGTCTTCAGTCAATTTCATCGAAACACCATTTTCTAGTTAATTGACTATACCAAGAAAAGCCAATTACAAAACCAGTCTCTTGCATGTTCACACACTTGAATGATAAGCGTTCTGTAAAATTCCCTTTGTAGTTCGTCAAATCCATCAGATTTGAACAAATGCATTTATCACTTCATCTGTTTGGTGCCAATTTCCTGATATGAATTGTTTCTGTTTTGAAGTGAAATATCATCAGTGAATCTGAATGACTTTTGGTCTTTCATCTGTCATGAGGGAAAAGGTGGCTTCAATCTGAGCAAAGCAACACGGCCATACACTGTAAGAACAAAAAATAAATAAATAAAAATAAAAAATCCACAGAAAAATGGCAAAGGAACTGATCATTTTCTGCCAGGTCTTCAACTGTTACGTTTCCGGACATTACCTTTAAACCTAAAACAAAACACAATGCAATGTAATTCAAGAAATAGGGAAAACACCTGTAAAAAAAATTATATTATCATTGTAAAATGATCCATATTTTCGTTTTTGGTAACACTTTATTTCAGTGTCCTTGTTACACGTCACATGTACTTACTGTAGTAATATAGTAAATTATGCAAAATTACATGCAGCTAACCTTAAACCAAATTATGTAACACTTTATTATAAGGTGTCCTCGTTACATACGTTACATGTACTTACTATTATAATAACAATTAATACTGCATCATTACATGCAAGTAACCCTAATCCTAACCCTAAATAATCCTAGCCCTATAGAAAGTACAAGTAGTTAATTAATATTACTCAGTACTTAAATGTATAATTATACTGTAACAAGGACACCTTAAAATAAAGTGTAACCCCAAACTCTAATCCTGACCATAGCTCTATAGTAAGTACATGTTGTTAATTAATATTACTCAGTACTTAAATGTATAATTTGACTGTGACAAGGACACCATGAATAAAGTGTAACTAACTTTTCTATAGAGTGCACTAGATCAAATCAATTAAGATGTGAATCTGTTAAAAAGAAACAATGTAATAGTATCACCAGCGGGACATGTTTGAGTAAGCTTTGATTGATAGGTCAATTTAACACCTCTTAAAAAAGAGCTGAACTGAAATCACCCGGAACTGGCCCTGTGGTTACATTATTTAAATTACATTAGATCGGGGATAGTATCAGTGCGTTTGATAACCTTTGTTATATGACATGTGGTCTCAGGCTTCAGATCGTTTTATAATAGCAATGTTGCTTAAGTGATCTACGTGACCTTCCCTATGAGTACAAAATGATACCGAGTCAGATTATTCAAGCAGAAAACCGACCTTGAGGTGAACAGATGCTCAGATCTTTCATGATGTGTGTCTGTCTGTGTGTGTGTGTGTGTGCACCAAACAGTACTGCAGTTAAGGTGAACATGCAGAAAAAAAGGAAAATAATGACTTTTAGATTTGATAATTTCTAGCCTCTTCTCAATGAATGTACTGTGAGTTCATTGTAGTGTTAGGAGGTAATTGCTCCTCTTCGGTCATAGAGCTGGGTCTGTGGACGGCCCACCAGCAGACAGACATTGGGCTCATGGTGACTCACTCCACATGACTGTGCAATCAGCTGGACAATCGCAGGAAAAAAGAACAGTAATGAAGACATTTCATAATGCCATTTGGTGCCACAAGTTCTTAATTGTAGCCGAAAACATAATAGTGCCTTAGTGGCCATAAATACATTATATATTACCATCATAGTGCCCTATATGCCTACACTTAAGGGCATCTGTTATAAAATAAAACTAGAGTTTTAGCATTATTAAGTGTGTTTAAGCTTTCTTTCTTTAAGGTAAATGCCACTTGCTTTGGTATTTTGTTATCTAATGCAGTGATACATTTAGTATAGGTGTGTCCAAGCACTTTTATGTGACTTTCACAGTGAGTCTTCAGACCTATTTGGACAGTAAGGACCAGATCAGACAGAACACTTTTTTTTTTTGCAGTGAGGAGGCGCCTTTTTAACATTGTTTTCAATTGGCAGTGAGCGTTTTGCACGCTCCGGGCGCCTCGTGATCCTACAGGAGCGCTCTAAGCGCCTGAAGTTGAAAAAAAAGCAACTCTGAGCAGAAAAGCACCCGATGTCATTCGTGTTTTTTTCCATTGTCCAATCGAATGAATGGACAGGCGGGCCTTTCGTTGTGCTAACGAAAGTTTACAGTTGCTTGGACACTGCAATGATGGAGGAGAAACTTCTTGTTGCTGTCGCGGGTTACCTGTATGATTTCACAAACCGCAACTACCACAATGTTAACAAAAAATGACAGTTTAACAGCAAACCAAAGAGCGCTCGCACTACACTGACAGGACAGCTGATTCAGTGGTTGCCTAGCAACATAAAAAACCGCAGGGCACTGCTCTTTTTTTTCTAAAATCAACCCAAAATAGGCAGTGCTGGTGCCTCGCATTTTCAGACCTGAAAAACGCGTTCTGTCTGATTCTGTACATATCTGCAAAACTAAATTTGCATGGCTCCTCGGGATAAAACCTATGTGTTGAGGTTATGATTTATTCACAGTGGAGTGAGTTCTGTGATTCTGCAAACCTGGTCTGTTCAACATTTATTTAAATATCCTGTTTAATAATAAGAAAATTGATGTTGTATGGTTTAAATGGTTTTGTGTCTTGTAATTTATCTTCCCGAATTGTATATGAAAAATGTGGAAATTAACAGAAATAAGTCAATAAGACATAAGATTGACGTTGACCCTTCTACTTGATCAATAGTAAAATAATTAGTTGAGTAAGTCCTAATTTTTATAAATCTATATAACACACATTTTAAAACTGTACAACATTTAAAAAAAAATTTTTGGCGTGTGTGTGTTGCTGCAATAATAATGGCCCATTTTAAAAGTTTGTGATTTTCTTGTTTTTCTTAGCTCCCACTCACTGTAGTGGAGCAGTGACGCAATATTATTTTTGAAATAGTTTCCAGTATTTCAGAAATAAAAGTATTTTTAAAATGCATGCACATTACAGTAAAGTGCATCAGCTATCATACGATGCTTGGCAATGGTGAGAAAGGATTTACCAGTAAACACCTTGGGGTTTGCATGTATAAGCCAGGACTTTTTATGCATGTGGTGGGAGAAAAACACAGACATTATGGATTCAGATGGCAATAAAAACACAGACTATAGTTCCTGTAAATGTTAAAAAATACTAGGCCTACCTTACATGCCCATTATAACAATTCCATCCGAATACATCTTATAGGTCATATTAAAACTGTATAGATTTAATTAGGTTTGCAATTGTTGTATTTTTGTATGCTTGACCACACAGCATAGCTTTCCAAATTCTGTAAAAATTATAACAACATTTTTACAGAATTTTACACATTTGAAACTACTTAAATATTCTCCATTTCACCTGTGGCTGTGAGCAGAAATTCAGAATGTTAATATTAGAATATTAGCAATAGTCTGTTGGAATCAGTGATTGTTGGCATCGCAGGGGTCCCACAGCACCACCACTGTTTCACAGTTCAAAAAACAATACTGGGTCTGATGCTAAATTACAGTGGCATGTGGGGAACAGACAGCAGAACAAAAGACAGGAGCAGAAATTGACTTTATATCGAGGAATACATTAGAATAAATTGGTACACCAAAAAACACTTCGCTGCATTCTGTCCAGATTCTCAGTGGGAATCTAATCATGGCTTTGGATGCAGGGTTACAGTATTAGGTGTCCTTTTAGCAATCACTACTTTCTAATCCATGCTGTATATTCAGCATGCCTCAGTGAAGGCATTATTATAAAAAAATCCTACAAAAAAATATTTTTTATTAACAATATGGATTGTGAGAGAGGTGCAGGGAAACAATAGAGAAAAAGATAGACTTAAAAATCATTAAATAATACAAGTCATACTCAAACTCACATGCATGAGCACCAAAGCACAACGCTCGGTTCCTGTTCAAGAACAAAAACTTGATTGACAAACAGACAAAAAAATAATAATAATAATTTCTAGGAATCCTACATAAGTCTTCTTTATGCAGTACATCACGATAACAACCACAGGACATTGTATGTGGTATCAATAAGTCAGAATACATGTAAAATTCTCAGACACCTTAAAAACTACACACTTATTGCTTTCTGTCCTTACCAAGGCTAAAAATCCTAAACAGAAAATGCCAAAAAATGTCTGCAATGTCATATGAACATATTCGACAAACAAATGTGGTGATTGGCTCTTGTTTTCTTTTCAGTTACGTCTTCTCTCCAAGATTAAATCTTTTCTCTCTGAGAAAACCTTAGAGATTGCAATTCACACGCTTGTTACATCTTGCCTGGACTACTGCAACTCTCTTTATTATGGTATGTCCAAGTCTTCTGTCGCTCGGCTCCAATAAGTGCAAAATGCCGCTGCAAAATTCCTCAAAAGACAGCGTAAATTTGACCATGTTACTCCAATTTTGAAAGTGCTACACTGGCTGCCTGCACATTTTAGTCGAATTCAAAATTATTCTTTATGTTTTTAAATCTCTAAATAATCTGGCACCAATCTCTGTCTGAACTACTCCATCTACAATCCGAAATCTGAGGTCTGGTTAGCAGAGACTACTCTCTGTCCCCAAATCACAGTTAAAGCATAGAGGGGATGGAGCTTTTGCTATTGCTGGCCCTAGGCTGTGGAACTACCTCCCAGCTTAAATCAGATCTTTAACTGCTTTTAAATCATCTCTTAAACCTATTTTTTTCTTTCTGAGCTTGTGTCATTAATTTGTGATCTGCCTTGTGCTTTTATTTTATGTTTTGTTCAGCACTTTGGTCAGCCATGCTTGCTGTTTTTAAATGTGCTTTAAAAATAAAACAAACTTGAAATTTGACTTGAACATATGTGTATAAAGGGCTAGAAACCATGAATATTTTACCTCACTGAATGACCTAAATCAGAGTTAACATTCTGATCAAACACTAACAGCTAGTTTAGATTCAGCAGTAAGGTTTATGTTCATCTCTTGAATATAAAATATAAAAATATAAAAATATACTCTGCCATGTGTTTTATGTTTACAGAAACAGCATTAACAAAGCTGCTGAGATCTTGATATGTACCTCTAAAAAGGCCTACATCATTTTCATCAGAGCTGTTTATAAGAAGCTTTTTCAATGGGTTTGTTAATGTATAATTCAACACATTCTCTATGATTTGGGGGAATATTCATCTTCTGAAAAATAAGAAGAATTTATCTCTAAAGCTACATTAGAATTAATCTCTAAAGCTACATTAAGTTTTTTTTTTTTAAATACTCCAATCCATTATTCACTCATGCACATTTGTTATCTGATCAGAGTCTAACCAGCATTAGACAGCAATGGCTACCATGGATAATTACAGGGTTCACCAATCTCTAGCTTTTCAGAGGAAGTAGAGGGTTAGCATTGATTATACTTTGTTCCCTTTCAGTCGGTCACTCTCGACGTCACGTCGGAGGACCGACGAAATTGGGATCTCGCTTAGAGGGACCAATCTACTTCGAGTGTAAACTAAACGAGCCAATGCACATTGGCATGCGATTATTGCATCCAGCTGCTGCTGATCACAGCGTGAGTATAAGTAGGCAGCAGGTGCAGCGCATATTCAGCTTTTCGCTGCGGAGCCGAGCGATCACATCGTTCCGGTGCCTGGGCATGAAGCACGTTGAGGTGGCTTTCGTGGCTGGCTCATGCTCCCATTGCGGGAGTATGACCATCTCTGAGTTGCGGACCGGACTCCGTTACCTGCAAGGGGGCAGAGTGCCCGTGCCACTGCCTAGATCTGGGGTTCCCTCTGGTGGCAGCCGGGGGCGTCCTTTTTCTGGCGGTGGGCGGACTGGTCTTACGGTCACGGTGAGGAATTCCCCTCCGGGGATGCCCAAGCCCGCCGGCACTTCGAAACCAGCGGAGCTCTCGGGAAGAGCAGGCTGGACCCTTCCGGGGGGTACCACCTGTTTCTTCCGAGGCTCCCCCCGACGATCGGATGTCGACTGCAGCATCGGAGGGTGAGCCAGAGCTTTCTGGAGAGGAAGATTCGGCTGCGCTGCTCTCCTCCGGGACCGTAGCAATGCCTGGATCGGATCCAGAAATAATGGCTATGCTTTCCCGGGCCACCGTAGGGGTAGGGCTCGAGTGAAGACTTTCACTGTGTCCCGAGCCCTCAAGGTTGCACGATTGGTTCCCGGAGCGGTTCGCGCTGGTTCTCAGCGCCCCGCCTCTGTGCCTTTCTTCCCGGAGGTGCATGAGGAGCTCAACAGGTCGTGGACGGCACCTTTTTACTGCCGGAAACTGATTTGCTGGATCCTCCTCCCTCACCACCCTCGATGGTGGGGCAGCTAGGGGGTTACAAGGGTCCCCCCGGTGGAGGGGTCGGTTGTGATGCAGATGTGTCCTGATACTGCCTCCAACCGGCAGGGAGAATGTGCCTCCCCTCCCGGGTCTGTAGGTACTCGACTGGCCAGCGATGCCTATACGACTGTTGGAGAAGCTGCCGCCGCCTTACACGCTACGGCGTAATTGCTAGTGCACCAGGCCAAGGCACTGAGGGACTTGCACGAGGGTGGTCACGACCCGGAAGTTCAGAGAGAACTCCGCACCGCGGCGGACCTCGCGCCACGAGCGACGAAGGTTACGTCGCGGTCTCTGGGTCGTGCGATGTCCACTATGGTGGTCCGGGAGCGCCAATTCTGACTGTGACTGGCTGACATGCGCGAGACGGACAAGACACGATTCTTGAA
>NW_015505866.1:806676-838075 GCF_001515645.1 Sinocyclocheilus grahami
GCTGACCAAAGCAGACTGAGGCCATCAGGTACATCCTGCCGGCGTGCAGCTGCTGCCGTCGCCGAGGGCGCCCCCTGCCACATTAGCGCGGTGTCTGGGAGCCTGGTTTGAGCTACCCAGCCCGTCTTGATGGCTCCTTCGAACCGTCATGCTCGGCTATGCAATTCAGTCGCCCGGCGTTCCCCCCCCAAGTTCAGTGGCATCCGCTTCACAACAGTGAAGGCGTCCGATGTTCCTGTCTTGCGGGCGGAGGTCGCAGTCCTACTGGCGAAGGATGCGATAGAGCCGGTCCCTCCAGCCGATATGAAGACGGGGTTTTACAGCTCCTCCTTCATTGTACCCAAGAAAGGCGGTGGGTTACGACCAATCTTGGATCTGCGTGTCTTGAACCGGGCCCTTCACCGGTTACCGTTCAAGATGTTGATGCAGGAACGCATCTTCGGGTGCATCCGTCCCTGAGATTGGTTTGCAGCGGTCGACCTGAAGGACGCGTGCTTCATGTGTCGACCCTTCCGCACCACAGACCATTGCTGTGGTTCGCGTCTGAAGGACGAGCATATCAGTACGAGGTCCTGCCCTCCGGGCTGTCCCTGTTGCCCCGTGTCTTCACGAAAGTTGCGGCGGTAACCCTTGTTCCCTTGAGAGAACAGAGCATTCGCAGTCTCAACTACCTCGATGAAGAAGTCTCAGGATCAGTTGTGCGAACACAGGGATTTGGTGCTCTCACACCTCAGCCTGTTGGGCCTTCGGGTCAACTGGGAAAAGAGCAAACTCTTCCCGATGCAGAGGATATCTTTTCCCAGTATGGAGGGGACTCGGTAAGAGCAGGATGGCGGTCCCACTGAAACAGTTTCAGAGGCTCCTGGGGCATATGGCAGCTACGGCAGCAGTCACGCCGCTGGGGCTACTCCATATGAGACCGCTGCAGCACTAGCTCCATGGCCGAGCCCCGAGGTGGGTGTGGCAATGCGGCACCTTCCGGGTCCAAGTTACACCGGCCTGCCGCCAAACCTTCACCCCGTGGTCAGACCTTGTGTTCCTCCGGGCAGGAGTGCCCCTGGAGCAGGTCTCCAGGCATTCTGTGGTTTGCACGGATGCCTCAACCACCGGCTGGGGGGCCACGTACAACGGGCTTGCAGTGTCAGGGGTTTGGACGGGGCCCCAACTGCACTGGCTGCCTCGAGTTGCTGGCAGTGCACCTTGCCCGGGGCCGTCTCAAAGGCGCTTACGAGGCAAGCATGTACTAGTCCGCACGGACAACACAGCGACCGTTGCGTACATCAACCGACAAGGTGGTCTGCGCTCCCGTCGCTTATCGCAACTCGCCCGCCACCTCCTCCTCTGGAGTCAGAAGCATCTGAGGTCGCTTCGTGCTGTTCACATTCCTGGGCTGCTCAACCGGGCAGCCGACGAGCTGTCCCGAGCTGCGCTCCCGAGAGAATGGCGACTCCATCCCCAGACGGTCCAGCTGGTTTGGGGACATTTCAGACTCAGTTATAGAATTAGAAATACAGAAATTCGATAATCCAAACAATTATCAAATATTACATAGTCTTAGTTAAGACGTAAAGCTCTGTGGAATATTTCAGCTTATTAAGAAGACACAAGCTGTGAGGTGTTAAATGAACGTACACAAGCCGTAACAACAAGGTGTGAAAATATAAGCATAATTTAAAAGCATCAATACTAATTTAAAGACTATACATTTTCATAGCATGCGTGTGTATCAAACTCCTTTTCAAAGCAAACTGACTTGGTTTTTTCTTCTTCTAGGAGTGTGTGCATTGCTACTGGGTAAGTGTCTGTGTGAAGGTTTAAGTGAGGGTCAGAGAGCACAGAAAACCAATAGTTTCAAACAAATTACTCCAGTGATCAGGATCAGTTTACATTTGTGTTTTCATTAGACTGTTGTATGTGTCACAGCACCATGACAACCGCTAAAATGTGATCTTAACTGAAGCATTCAAAACACAAACTCCCACATGCACAATCAAAGAAACACTGGCTTTATGCCTTCACCATTTTGACAGCTTCAGCATTAATAAAGCAGCGGCACTGCACTTAATTAACCCAAATATATGAGCAGAATTCATCAGAGTGAACTTAAAGAGATGAGGCACATGAAGTTAATTAAAGCTGCTCGCATTCAAGATTCCTCAGTGGCCCATGTATGGAGGAGAAGTGGGGGAAAACAAAATATTCATTAATTCTGATTCTGTGAAATTTTCTTACAAAGCTAAATTCTGAATTGGCCTAACAAAACAATAAGATCACGGTTAAGATACAAAAGTGGCCACTTTATTAAAAACATGCTTACTTGCTTATTAATGCAAAGAGCTAAACAGACAATCATGTACGGTGGCTGAGAGAGCTCAATGAAAAAAAAAAACCACATGCAAACAGAAAAAAACACCAACAACCAAAATACAGACCTAATACAGAAACATGCTGCAAATACTCGCAACACAACCAAATACAGAAACATGCTGCAAATACACAAAACACAACCAAATACAGAAACATGCTGCAAATACACACAACACAATCAACTACATAAACATGCTGCAAATACTCGCAAAACAACCAAATACAGATACGTGCTGTAAATACTCGCAACACAACCAAATACAGATACGTGCTGTAAATACTCACAACACAACCAAATACAGAAACACGCTGCAAATATTCACAACACAAGCAAATACAGAAATGCACTGCAAATGTGACCCGTGCTGGCAAAATGAGTCGGAAAGAGCAAATTTACAAAAACGAGTTCTCTTCATTTTCACATTCTACATTAAATTACCTTCAAAATGATATATAACTTGTTGGAATCTGACAAAAAACTGCTCCCGAATGTCTGTACTGTAGGCCCTGTTGAGCTCCTCAGTCCCCTGGGCAGCCCGACGTGGCGGAATCCGCTGAATTCACTCGTTGAATCCGTGAGAACCGGTAGAGAGCTGGGTTCCATATGTAGAGGCCTAAGTGATTGCCATGTGTAAAGTCCACGGTATAACCTCAGAGCCTGTATTTCCCCGGCAGATTTCTGCCATTTCCATGAGGGTTACAATCACCTCTAATCTTCCATATGCACCTAAACGGATGTCATATGTGTAAGTGCTTCCGAAACCTCCTTCGGGAAGGATGGGGCTTCCACAACGTTCCTGTTCTAAGTGGAACTGGTACATTTTCTCAGTGTTATCCAATCTCACTGAATGGGTAGTGCTATGACAACAGTGACTGGTCTTCTTATTGCGAGCCCCGGCCTACACCCCAAAGGGGTGCAGGCGGCTCGCACAGGACGCTGGAAGGGGCAGCATCCATGGCGCTTTGGTAGGGATCCCAATTCGTTGGTCACCACTGTGACTCGGAGTGACCGAATGAAAGGGAACGTCTCAGTTACGTATGTAACCCTCGTTACCTGGAGGAGGGAACGGAGACATCACGTCCCGTCACCACGGGTGCTGTACCACCGCTGAGCGGCTGGGTCACCGGCTCAGCTCCTCAGCGAAAACCTGGTATGCGTTGCACTGGTTGGCTTTTTAAGCTCACGCTGTGATCAGGGGCAGCTGGATGCAATCATCGCATGCCAATGTGCATTGGCTCGTTTAGTTTACGCTCGAAGTGGACTGGTCTCTCTAAGTGAGATCCCAATTTGTCGGTCACCGACATTACGTCTCCGTTCTCTCCTTCAGGGAACGAGGGTTACATACGTGTAGGGTATCAGACCGAATCAGACAATTTAAGATTTGATAAAGAACAGTTGAAACACGAGGAGCCGAATTCCACAGAGGCCCAAGACACAGGATGTTTGTAAATCAGATCCTGGCACCACAAGCCTGAACCAACTAGCAGCTTTGAGTAGCTCACAGCATTTAAACAAAAGAACACTTATTCACAATTCCAAGGAGATTGTCAATTTTGGGGGCAAGTAATCAAGATTAATGGTCAAAAGAGATGCACAGCGTGACCATCACATGGAAACCAGTGATAGCAATCACAAGCTCTTTGGATTGACTTCACCCACCTCGACGACAAAGAACAGACTGAAATTCCTTATGAGAGGCCTCTTAACCTCTGGTCTTCATAGAACATGTCCTTATGTTCAGAGAATGGCATAGAAACTGCATTTCCATGTAAATATGCATCTAAATGACACTAAAAGGACTTGTGAGCAACTAATCTTTTCTATGCATAACTCCATATCATGTATGTAACCCACACATCAGACTATCAGGTCTTAATCATTTATTGTGTATGTATTTTGAATAACTATTGAATGGTTTATAAGATCACATTCATGTTTAGTATGTGTCTGTTTGAATCTTCTTGCTTGAAACATTTCTTCCAATCAATTCTTTGTCAAATGTATCATATTCTTGTTATAGAAATCATGTCCAAAATTATACTCTGCAAGAGCGGGAAATACTCAGACCATGTGACTGACAAGATAACATTTGATTTATGAATTAGGAGGAGAAATATACAACACCCCGAGCAAAGACGATATCTAATTGGTCAAAACACCATCTGGGAGGTGTCCAAAAGCCCAGTTTAAATACTCAGGACACCATCAAATCACTCTCTTCAGCTCTTCTCTCTCTCCCCTGTTTTCCCTTTTCCCGGCTTTTTAGTTTTTGCCTGCTTTTTAGTCATGTGCTTTCAAGTCATCGCTTTTAGCCATGTGGCTTTTTAGTCATAGCTTTGAGCTATGCTTTTTAATCATGCTTCTTTAGGTTTTTGAGCGTGCTCTGGCTTACACGCCAGCTTCTCCAAAACCATGAGGAGAAACGCCACCCAGTCTCGTCAAACTTTACTTCTATTTCTTTACTTTAGTTTATTTTATTTTCCATTGAGAGTTTCGTGTTCTTCTGAGTTAAGTTTTGCCTAACGCCGTGCCTCAAGTCCCGTCTAAAACTTCAACCAAACCACAGCTCCGTGTCGTCAGCCAACGCCCAACTTCCCAAGACTGAACTTCCAGCCAATCAGCGACCTCTGGAAACCCCTTTCGGCAACCAGACAAGGAAGGGAACCCTGCACACAACGCAAGTACCTCCAGATCCTAGCTGAACTGGTGCATTTAATATAAAGTTTAACCTCATTGAGGAACTCAAAGCGAGGGTTAATTAAGTGATTAATGGTTGTTTAGGTATTTGCAATTAGACATATTGCTGTAAACTTGGGATTTCACATTTTCATCCTTTTAAACTAATTATTACCTCACTTTCTGTCTTTCTGCAACTTGTGTGAATGCGTGTGTTTATGTGTTAGATTAGTTATATGTCTTAGATTTATCCAATAAAGCCTTATTTATATTGAAAAGAGAAGTATCTTGTGTTTTGTGCTTACAAGTGAATGTCTTAAACTGCCGATCTTGTTACTGTGCTAATAAATAATGTTTTCACTATATTTTGGATATTAATATCCATTGCAGAATTTATGTTATATGGCTCGTTCAATGAATCGCTGGCCTTCTCAGTGATCAGCCGTAAAACAGTGATTCTGTCCAAATTCCCTTTAAAATCTTAAATGATTCCCTTTGAGCTAAATTGACCTGTTTCCCTTACATACGTAACCGAGATGTTTTACTATTGAAAAAAAATACTATAGTTAAACCATGGTAACCACACAATTAACCATGGTTTTGCTACACTAACCATAGTTTAACCATGATATTTGTACAACTGTGGTTATACAAATGTTAATCAACATGTCAATAAAAGGTTACTACACTTTTACTATAATAAAATTATAAATTTTCACAAGGGTTGTAGGCATCCCCTTGAAAGATTTCTGTTGTGTTCTGTGCTACTTGCAACACTTTTTTGTGTTTGGTCACATTGTGCGTATTTGCAGCATGTTTTTGTATTTGGTTTTGTTGTGAGTATTTGCCGCACATGTGTTGTAAAACGGATGAAGATGTTTTCTTAATTTGCTGGTACTTTTTCTATTTGCATATGTTTTTTTAAGTTGCAGCGAGATGAGCTCTCCCGGCCACCGTAATCATGTGAACATAAGGAGGAAATATAAGTGATTTATTTAGAAAGAATAGTTTAGGCATTTCACGGCTGACTGCATTAAATACAACATTTTAAGATGTCCAATTCATGAACGACTCGTTCTTGTGGGTCTAAACTTCCCAGTGAATCAGTTGACTGAGTTCACAAATTTGAATTAAACTAATTTTTGAGAGACTCACTTGAGGGAAACTTTATCAATGAATATTGGCGCAACTAAGCTGTGTCTACTCCAGTTACAATGTTTTATTTAGGCCTACGTAGTCCAACTCAGAATGACAAACATATGATTAAAGAGCAGGTCATATGGCATTTTAAAGTATCCTAATATTGTGTTGGAGTCCCCTACAACAGGTTTAAATGCATCTAATGCCAGAAAACATTGTAATTTTCTCATAATATACATTTAATATTAGAGTCATTTGCCAATTATTTCGAAACGATTCGTTCAAGCAAGTTCGGAGCAAACCCCTCCCTTCCATAAGCCTACTCTGCTCTGATTGGTCAGCTGTCCAAGCCTGTTGTGATTGGCACAGAGAGCAGTCCTTGAGCTAGTTAGAGAGTGCTACCATTGACAAAGCACCTTTACATAAAACAATAATATAGTGCTCCAATCTGTTCTTATAATAATGACATAAAATACAAAAACACTTATGCAAGCGAATCGTGCCCACAGCTAAAATTTAGCTGCTAATCTGTGAGCACTTAAAACAATAATGTTGGGTACGATAGCCAAGTGCTAATGTGACTAACTAATGAAACAATAGAGTTTGTAAACCAAATTATGTCTACTGTAATGTTAAAAAGAACATCATACAAAAGACGTCTTAAAGGGGTCATATAATGTTGCTAAAAATAACATTATTTGGTGTATTTGGTGTAATGAAATGTGTTTATGCGGTTTAAGGTTAAAAAAACACATTATTTTCCACATACTGTACATTATCGTTTCTCCTCTATGCCCCGCCTTTCTGAACTGCGTCGATTTTTACAAAGCTCATCGTTCTGAAAATCGTTCTGTGCTGTGATTGGCCAGCTATCCAGTACGTTGTGATTGGCCGAATACCTCAAGCGTGTGATGGAAATGTTACGCCCCTTACCATACTGTGATGCCGTGTCCCGGCTGGAGTGAAGAGACAAAAACATTAAAACACATTATAAACTAGGCATTTGTTGCATCCAGTGGGGATAAAAAATTACGGATTATAATGACTTATACTGTCTTTTTACGCATTGCATTGCATCGCATCGCGCCGCGTAAACATAAAAGCATGTCTGCATTTGTGATCAGAGAAATGACAAACAACAAGCGCTACTCTACACTGCTCAACTATTGCAAAACTCACGTTTGAATCATCAGTGGCAAATCCTTTCAATGAAAATGTACTTACAGTCTGTGAGTCAGAACCGGCATTGTAGTCTACTCTCCAGGATCAGGAAACAGTCCTCCATACGTTTGTATTTCGCGGGCAGGCGGGGATTATGCAAATGTATTACCCAGTGACGTATACCGGTAACAGGCAAAAGATTCGAAAATATGATGACTCATTAAGGCAATTCAGAATCGACTCTCTCTTTTGAGAGACAATATCTTTATTTATCATGCACTTTTTTGATTAACAAATTTAAGGCAAATAGCATTTAAGGATAGCTATGTTATAAACTGCAAATTAGATATTTTTCAAAAAAACATATGAGCTGCTCTTTAAACTGTAATTTTTGTACACTGAACTTGGTGTTGATATTTTAAGAGCCACACAACTTGAAGTGTAATCACCCAAGATGTGAAAAAGATCCAGTATAATCATCTCAAAGTGCATTAGACACCTATTTTGGAAAACATTTTTACATGTAATCCCCCCAAGTGAAAAATAAGGACATGGTTTGATCACACTGGTAATGATCTAAATGAATGAAAACAGGTTAATGAAACTCTGTAATTCCAGAATGGCAGCCAGGGCCATAAATATTTATCTCACCATTTAATGGAGCTGCAGCCTCCAGTGTTGAACCTCTTGACAGCTTTGTGTTTCCCCACAGAATCAAAGCGTGTGTTGATGTTGCTAGGTTGCTAAAACGAGCACTTTTGCAGAAGGACTAGGAATCTGTGACCTCAATGTCTGTACTTAATTTGTCGGTTATTAATTTCAGCATTAATTTCAGTTATGATGCATTTTTGTTGGCCAAGTTAGCATCGCAATTTATTGGCTTTTGGATTGCTGCAGAAATAGGCTCTGTGACTTACAAAAGTTTAAGATTCTGTTTTGTTCATGATGATAATTAAATTTAGTTGTCAGAAGTAAAAAACTAAACGTAAGCTATCAATGAAAGAAACCAGCTTCTGACAACTCTTTCAGACTTCATTTAAAAATGTATCCTATGATTTCAGTATAGTTTGCAAGTGCGCGATTATAAACACAACAAGGCTGTGAATGTGAACTACCTGTTTGCTTAAATAACATTTAATGTCAACAGCCTCTGTAGTGCCATTTTGCCACTTGTTGTCAACCACTCAGACAAAAGCTTAAGAAAAATCACAAGGGGGTATTACTGATGTATATGTCATAGAATAAATCTAGAAAACATATTGAGCTTATGTTAACCACAGACCTTATTTCAGGCATTTAACCAAAAACCCATTGACTTCAGGACGATGGAAGTGGTAGTGCTAAAATTCAAACTCGTTTACGGATTTTGGCCTTCAAAAATATGTCACTCCTGCATCACTTGATTGTCTGAGCCACATTTGAATGAGATAGCGTATTTCTTGCAGGTCTATATTCTATATACTGTTGCAGTGCTGCGCTTTAGTTACACACTCACATTACTAATAACGCAAAGAAGAATTGGTTGATTCACACAGTAAATAATCACAAAGCCACGTATCTGATAAGTACAATGCACATAACTATTTGCGTAACATTTTACACTGTTTGTGGTAATCTGCTTTACCGGCAAAGAGAATTTCTTGCCCAGCACATTCCTGGTTTGTATTTGACAAAATCAAGTCCTATCAAGTCAGCTGGAAAGGTCTGCCTCATACACACTGGTGCCTCAAGAGAATGTGATCTTGGCCACAGCATTGTCCATATCAAGTCACTTGGTTCTTCTGTCATCACATCATCAGATTGGATTGCTTTCTGCCAGCAACAGCCAGTTCTGCACCACATCATTCTCTGTGAACATCTCAGCCCTTCTCTCTGAGACTTCAACATGGATATGTACTCATCACCTCAAGCTAAGCCTTAACAAGAATGCGCTGCCCTTCACTGCTGTCATAACCTCCATCTCGGTTAAAGGTCAGACAGGCGCTGATTCCTAATGCTGAAAGAGTCTGGTTCACCAGAACCACACTAACTCACACTAGCTGCATCTCCCACACAATCCACACTGAGACTAACATGAACACCATGTAATGAAAGACACGGATTGATTTATCCCATGCATTCATCCTATAGTTAGATGTTCATTGATTCCTGAAGGGAAATGCAGGACACAAAATACCAGCGTACACAACAGGCACACTGAGAAACATAAGAGATGGTGAGGCAATCAGGAGCACATCGAGAGCTATTACACACTGTTGATGACAATGTCAAAAAAGAAAGTTGAATGTGCTTAGCTTTGAAGGTGCAAAGGAATTGGTTCAATGTGATCATTTTAGTCTACCAGCTACAAAATGCCACTGCAGTACAAGTCAAAATAAATTAATCTGTGTGCCAAATGTGCACAATATCTGCACAAAATCTGCTTTCTAAAGCTGACAGCAGGAGAATTACATTACTGCACAATGCACATCCATGATTAGTACTTAAGAGCAATGCTGCAGGTTTAGTAAAATACATTTAGATGAATGTTTGACAATCTAATTTGTCTCCTTATTCTTTGTTCTATCTATAAAAGTGTCTATCAATTATTTTCTGATTAAATGAAAAAGCATGTAGCAATTAAAGCAAATTGAAACAGCCTGATCATCTTCATAACAGACCGAAATGGAACAAATCACTCAGGACTTGTTGTAAATAAGAATGCATTTTTAAGTGACTTACCTGGTTAAATAAAGGTCAAAAAAGATTTAACAGTGCTTCTTAAATTGAAAATTCATAACGTTTGACAATATAACTACAATGTTTGAGTCATAGGATGCCAGGTTTTTGCCATCAGAGTTAGTTAAATAGACTATTCAGAATTTACTTAAAATAAAATAAACATTATCTTGAAGTAATGAACCAAAACTAAAAATTAATAAAAAAACTATACATATTAAAAAAAATTCTAGACATATTTATAATAATAATGGACAAAAATAAAAAAAATAAATACAACTAATTAAAACTAATTAAAACGAAACATAAAATATAAAAATTAAATCTAATCTAATTTCTGTAATTGAGAATAAAAAACAACACATCATACATACATTGGTTTTCATTTATTCACATAGGCCAATAGAAATGTATTTAAAATAATTTTATAATTAATACAAATAAAATAATTTGTATGGAGCATTGACTTGACAGACTGTTTGATTCTTCATTATTAAATTTGCATGTGGCAGTTTGAATGTTGTGAGTGAGAAATGAAGGAGTGAGAAATCAGTGACATTAAGAGAAAAAGAGGGAAGAAACGGTTTAAAAGCAGAGACACAAATAAGAAATAATCTGAAGCAGCCTATGGAGGGTTAAAAACAAGCCCCAAGGGTGGGCACACTTACAGGCACATCAAAGAAACATCATGGCGGTGAGGTGCTAAAAGGAGTTCTGAAGCTAGGCTCACTGCAAGGCTTCCTAAATATACCATTTAGAGTTCCTCATCAAAGACCAGAGAGAAAATCTCTAGGTGCAGACATGATAACATCATTTATCTGGAGAACTGTCTCCGCACTCAAGCAGGCAAGCCTTTTAACTTGGACTGAAATATCGATATTATAAAGCACTGTGGGATACGAAGATATGCAGGATTTTGATATGCCTCCAACAACATGGAGCCAAAAAACATTTCCTTAAAGCATCTTGTTGAGCCTCTAATCTCAACAGGACATTTTTGTTTAGTAACAAACAAATCAGATATGTTGAACAAGATGGAAAATTAGGTTGCACATTACAATAAGCATATGTTATTAGTATACTTATAATATAACAATTAAACATCTCACAACATCATTGTTCTATCAGGATTATTACAAGCACTTTTAAAGTGAGTAATCAATGATGGCAGATTGTTGAATTATTAAAAATAAATGCACTGCTGGTAATATGAGTGTTTACTCATTTCCAATAACTGAACAGTTAGTTCAAAAGAGTCCTGTTTAATAATCTTTTTTTTTTCTTTCTCTACATACATAACTCTACATAATATTTCCATATAGTACATTATTGCCTCTTTTTTTTTAATTCCCAGGCTGGACATCCACCCCATTTTACTTTCCATAGATATTAAAAATAACAATCTAACTATTTGAAGGAATGCGGTAAACAAACCTGGAACAACTTCACAGTCGTGTATGTATAGAAAATTCAGATTAATAATTTTATAAATAAACTTTATTTATCCATGTGATGGCAAAGCTGACGTTTCACTTAAGCCTTCAGAAATCATTCTCATATGCTGATTTGCTGCTCAAGAAACATTTCTCATTTATATATGATTATTTGATAAATAGAGCTTTCTTCAAAAGATCAGCATTTGAAATATATATTTTTAAAATTATTCAATATTATTTTGTTATATTAATAATATTGTATTTAATTAATAATGTCTTTACAGTCACTTTTGATCAGTTTAATCTGTCCTGGCTGAATAAAAGAAAATAATAAATTTCTTAAAATGTACTATAGAAAATGCACTAAACTTAAACTTTTAAATTGTAGTGTATATATTTGATTAGATTTTTATATTACTTTGTTTTACTATATTATTTTTCACACTAATGTTAAAGTTTAGAGTGACCACCTGTAATTAATTTGTTTTGCGATCTCTTTTGATTTTAGCCCTGTTCTAGTTTCAAAGTTTAAGGTTTTTTTATTTTTTTTATTTCACTGGACCTCACAGATCAATACAGACCATAATGAACTATATTCAGTGTACAATGAAGCTCAATTACAATGTACTACACACATGGGAGAGAGTAAATAAATAGAACAAAGACAAAATGTTTACAATAGCAGCAATAGCAGCTACATTCATTAATAATACATATTGGAAGGTTGTGTTGTATTCAACTTCAAATCCTGCCTGAACTGAAAAGTCTTTTCTCTTTTGTTTATATCCAGCATGGAACTTTTTGTTTAAAAATCTACCTTCACCTGCTACACCACAATGGCTGAAGTCTCAACCTTTAACAGTGGGTGTTAACAACAATGGACCTGAGCAGTATTGGCAGCTTTATGTAATTTGTTTAGATATGTATATATTTGTTTGACATAATAAATGTCATTCCCATGCTTCTGGTCACAGTGGGATCTCGCATGTGTGCATTTTAATGATACAACTTCAAATACACAAACACAATACACAGGACAATCACACATAACAGTGGATGATGGCCTTGTTCACTCCATGTGCAATTAAAATTTTGATGAGGTTTTTGTTCTCAGAGGAAATAGCTCCTTATCAGTGAGATCTAATTCTCACCCTCATGGCTCATTTACTCTCTCATTAACGCTCAAGTGAGGAAACTTAAGAGTGTAATTTCGAAATCATTTGAAGAGTTCATTTGCAAAAACCGATAACTCTATTTTTATTATTATTATTTTATTATATATATTTTTTCAGAAATAACGTTCCCTTTCAAGGGAACTTCGAACTGCGTCCTCTAGGGGTCGCTATGGGGAATGCCTCGTCGTGACCCGTGTCTGAAGCATACATTCAAAAAACACCAACAACATGTTGGCCCGGCGACAGCTTATGACGTCACTACCAGTGCGACTATAGTATAAATAGGCGTCGGGAGAACACGTCATCCTCTTCTTTATCTTCATTGACTGTTTGTTTGAAGCGTGCATTCCGGTGGTAAGAGCGATCTTTCTTCATTTATTATGGCGAGCACTAGCAAGATGTTTAGGAGATGTGTGCATCCATGTCTTCGTTATTTGACACCTGATGACACGCATGATCTTTGCGTCTTTTGTTTGGGTGAAGAGCACGCACGCGATGTCCTCGAGGGGGCAATCTGTGTTAACTGCAAGCGTTTTTCATTGAAAAAGCTCCGCTCTCATTTGTCTCTCTTTTTGAGGAAAGAGGGGCAGCCGTCTGCTCCCCGCGGTTCAGGACCCGCCGCTGCTGAGGCACGGAGGAGAATGAGGTCGTGGGGATCGCAGGCGGATCTGGCCGATGAGTTTAAAGAGGGGCTTTCCCTCTTGCGCTCGTTGGCCGTGGACGAGGGTGAGCCGCTGGAGGATGATGTGATTTCCCTAACATCGTCTGATCCAGGGGCCAGTGCTTTGCTGGGCTCGGCCCAGGAAGAGCAGGAGATGTCTGAGGAGGGCGAAGAAGCTGAGGCTGAGCCCTCCCAATCCTCCTGCCCTGCGTATGATGAGCTACTGGAGGTTATGGATCGCGCCACGGCGAGGCTTGACTTGCCGTGGAAGTGGGCCAAGAAGGTGACGCCGCGACCTCCAGCCCAGGTGAGCCTTCCTTTTCTTCCTGATCTCCATACGGAGGTCGAGAAGGAATGGAGGAGGCCATTTTCCTCACACATCTATCGGTTCCAGCATACGAGTTATGCCAACATCGAGGGGATGCGCAAAAGCGGCTATGAGAAGATGCCCCCTGTAGAAGAGACGCTGGCTAGCTATCTTTCTACGGGTGAGACATCCTCTCTTAAGACTCCCTCCTTGCCATCTAAGCCCCTTCAGGATACATCTCGCTTAAATGGCAGGGCATACGCACCAGCAGGTCAGGCTGTCGCTTCTTTGCACACGATGGCGGTGCTTCAGGCGTATCAGGCTGATCTACTGAAAGACCTGGATAAAGGCGAGGGCCTTTCTCCCAATGTGGTAGCGGAGTTGCGCCGCACCACAGATCTTGCTCTCCATGCTACTAAGCAGGCCGCTTCTGCTATGGGCAGGTCTATGGTGGCCATGGTGGTAACAGAGAGACATCTGTGGGTGAACCTGGCAGATATCGGGAAGAAAGAGAGGGGCTTTCTTCTCGATGCTCCGGTTTCGCCTTCCAAGCTTTTCTGTACCTCCGTCGAGATGGTGGTTGAGAAGTTCAGGGAGGCGAAGGCGCGCTCAGCGCCCTTCAAAACCTTCATTCCACAAAGGTCCAGGTCTGAGCCCGAACAACCCAGGGGTCCTGGCCCGTCTCGGTCTGAGGATCAGAGACGGGCACAGAAGGCCAGTGTCGCGGCTCGCGCTCCTCCCCCACCTGCGGGTAGGTCGAGGAGGAATCGCGGGTCAAAGGGAGGTAGGCAAGACCTGAGGGAGGGGATCCAGATGAGGCGTCAGCGCTCTTGTCCGGACAAGAGTAAAACCTGAACATCTACTCATCTCCCTCGGGGGGTTTAACATCTGCACTTATCTTCCCCTTCCTAATTCCCCTGTAACCACCATCATCTCCACCTGATCGGTAGGTAGGAATCTCCTGCGCCTGCATTACGGTCTCCTATGCTGGACCTATAAAGTTTTCGATTGTTTCTGTGTCTTACACAGTAACCACCTTACTGATGGTCCAGACTAGAGGCTTCTTCGGGCTTCGCTTCTTGAACGGGGCTCCTGTGCGGGAGCCATGGTCCGATCCATTTTGAAAATATATTTAATGCGCTGGTAGTTGTGTGAATTCCGTCTGCTAGCCTTCTTTGCAGTGTTTTCCGAGACCTGTGTGTTCTGTCCTTTTCTAGGGTAGGTCCTCTGTGAGTACCCCCTCTGCTGGACTCAGAACCGGGTTTTCAACTTGCAGTGATGACCTCACTCGTCAACGCTGTATCCAGTCTGTATGATAGCCCTTTTTCTGGCTTCATACTTCCTGGATCATGCGGCCAGATCACAGGCTTCTGCGGGAGCCTTCTTGGTCCCCGGCACAGCACTGCAATTCTCCTGGACATCCGGGCTGGGCTTATGCTTTTCAGGCTGCCCTGTCTGGTACGCCATATCCAGGTTCGCCCCGAGGGGCTTCCTGTGGACCAGGATATCCCCTCTCGCTGAGACGTCGAGTGGGAGGTATGAGTGGCGTTTTGCGAGAACCCTTCTTGTGAAGTACTATCGCAGACAGTGCTCCCCTCACCTCAGAGGGTTGTCTTTGAAGCTTGCCACTCCCGTTTGGCTCAGTAATTCTGGGCATCTGTGAGCAGATGCTTGGGAATTCTCTATAAAATCAATTCTATGGTAAGTGCACACGCTAAGCTTCTGTGCACTTTCTAAAATCCACATAGTGGTAAGTGTGCACGCAAAGAACTTTGCACACTTTCTAAAATCCTGTATGGTAAGGGTTACGCGTTATTAGCCTTGTTCCCTTTCTCTGAGTTGGCTTAGACCCCGGGACTCACCTTGGGCTCCACTCAACTAGTGTGTCTCTGTTGACACACTTTTAAAGCATTGCTCCCCTCACTGTAGAGGGTTATTTGTGAGCATGGTGCTTTTTTCCGAGCGTTTGAGTTCTCTCCCCGCTCCGTGGGCTGTTCTCGTGTTGGTGTTTAGCAGTGCTCCCCTCTATCAGAGGGTTGCCTATGAGCACGATACCCCTTTTCTGAATTCGGAGTTCTCCTCTCACATGGAGAGTTGAGTTCTCGGTTTTGCCAGAGAACTCCTTAAAAAGGAATAATGCAAATTACCATTTTCTTCAAGTTATATCCTTCAAATACAGTGGTATTTTTCATAATGTTGTGGAGATGCCTTCACACGACATCAAGACCTCTGTGCAGCTGCGCTTGTACAGTAAGTTATTATTATTGGACCTATTCAAACCGGACCATTCGACCACTGAAAGAGCAGTGTCTGCCATAATATCGAAGTAAGTGCGCATCATTGATCATTGTTCTCGCTAAAAATATTTTCTCATAACATGAGATCTGCAGTTTAATTTAAAGATGAATTGTTGTGCACCTATATCACTCCTCACTGTCATTAAAACATAGCATGCCACAGGAAAAGGGATCAAGTGCATCCACTATAAATATGTTTAAATTAATATAGCAAGATTTATAGGCAAGATTATTGAAAAGGTAGTTTTTAATCACCTGAACAAATACTTAAACTCAAATGGATACCTGGACAATTTTCTATCTGGTTTCAGACCGCATCACAGCACAGAGACAGCGCTCATTAAGATAATAAATGATATTCACTTACATTCTGATTCTGGCAAAATATCAGTGCTGGTACTACTAGATCTCAGTGCTGCATTTGACACTGTCGATCATAACATACTTCTAGAGAGACTGGAAAACTGGGTCGGGCTTTCTGGGATGGTGCTCAAACGGTTCAGGTCATACTTAGAAGGGAGAGGTTATTATGTGAGTATAGGAGAGCATAAGTCTAAGTGGACGTCCATGACATGCGGAGTACCACAAGGCTCAATTCTTGCACCGCTCTTGTTTAGCCTGTATATACTCCCACTAAGTCAAATAATGAGAAAGAACCAAATTGCCTATCACAGCTATGCTGGAGATACCCAGATTTACCTAGCCTTATCACCAAATGACTACAGCCCCATTGACTCCCTCTGCCAATGCATTGATGAAATTAACAGTTGGATGTGCCAAAATTTTCTTCAGTTAAACAAGGAGAAAACTGAAGTCACTGCATTTGGAAACAAAGATGAAGTTCTCAAGGTGAATGCATACCTTGACTCTAGGGGTCAAACAACTTCAAATCAAGTCAAAAATATTGATGTGATTCTGGAGACAGACCTTAGTTTCAGTAGTCATGTCAAAGCAGTAACTAAATCAGCATACCATCATTTCACAAACATTGCAAGAATTAGATGTTTTGTTTCCAGTCAAGACTTGGAGAAACTTGTCCATGCCTTTATCACCAGCAGGGTAGACTATTGTAATGGTCTCCTCACCGGCCTTCCCAAGAATACCATTAGACAGCTGCAGCTCATCCAGAATGCTGCTGCCAAGATTCTGACTAGAACCAGAAAATCTGAGCATATCATACAAGTCCTCAGGTCCTTACACTGGCTTCCAGTTACATTTAGGATTGATTTTAAAGTACTTTTACTCGTTTATAAATCACTCAATGGCCTAGTACCTAAATACATTGCAGATATGGTCACTGAATATAAATCTAACGGATCACTCAGATGATTAGGATCGAGTCAGTTAGAAATACCAAGGGTTCACACAAAACAAGGGGAATCTGCTTTTAGCTATTTTGCCGCCCGCAGTTGGAATCAGCTTCCAGAAGAGATCAGATGTGCTAAAACATTAGTTACATTCAAATCTAGACTCAAAACTCATCTGTTTAGCTGTGCATTTATTGAATGAGCACTGTGCGATGTCCGAACTGATTGCAATGTATTTTATGTATTTAACTGTCTTAAATTCATTTTAAATTAATTTTTAAATCATCTTCAAAGTTTTTAAATTCCTTATTTTATTTTTGTGATTATAATTTCTTTATGATTTTACTTTCATGTAAAGCACTTTGAATTATCATTGTGTATGCCATATAAATAAACTTGCCTTGCCTAATTTTTGTTTACCTTCTGCATAATGTCTTAATGTAATTTCAGTGCTTATTACCATTAATGAGAGTGAACTATTTAATGTAATTGTGTATTTCGAAATGAAAACGGAGTTTAAAATCGTTGTTTACTTCATTACTTTTCTCACTCCAGGAAAGAGTGTGTGCATGGTCTAGAATATCCGTACGGTGCGTACATATTTATGCTAATTTTTTTTTATATATAATATTTATATGAATCCTCATATGTGCGTGTAAAATTGCGTATGCAATTTCTATGCCCATTTTGTGCGTACGCTACGTTTATAAATGAGGTCCCACAACTTCACCCATCAGAACACAATCACCTGAATATTAATTATCTCCACCTGTTAATCATCATCCTGAACTGATTATATACCCATCACTTTGTGCTTGCCAGATTGCATACCTTGCTAATTGTCTTGTCTTCATCTGCATCACCAAGTTGGCCTTATTCATTGGAGTATTTGGGTATTTACCTGCATCAAGAAGGACATATCTCATCTCAGACATCTGCATTACCTTTTATTAGGTGTGGAACGGTTCTTGGTAAAAAAAAAATCGAACCGTACGGTTCTCCACCCACGGTTCGGCGCATAAAAAAAAACTTAAAAATGACAATGCATCTGTAAATGGTTTGTTAGAAATAACACATAAAACAGTTTGGCTAATGTATGTTTCTGTTGTTGGATATGCATTCTGGCTTCCCAATACATAACAACAAGAACGATGAGAAAAAAAAAACCTGGACAAACTTGTCACTCTTTGTTCAAATGAGAGTTCTGTATGCTGGAATATGACCAGTGATTGATGCCGTCATCACCTGGGTGTTGATAGCGCGCGCACGCATGCATGTGAGACCCGGGGGCTGTTTCATAAAACAAGTTTACCAAATAAGCCAGGCTTATTTCAGTGCGTCTGATTTATTTTCACTTGATTTGGTTTCATAAAGCAAAATTACCATAGCTAAAGCTCAGTCACTCTGGCAACTTATGCTGGGAAACTAACCTGGGGCCTCATTTATGAACATTGCGTACGCACAAAACATGCCCTGAAGGAGGCGTATGCTACTTCCTATGCAAAAGATGGGATTTATTAAAAAAAAACTTGATGGGAAAATTTGCGCACCTGCACATAAACTCTGACCCATGCGTACGCACACTTTTACTCTAGTAAACTAAACAATTAAGTATTTTAAACTCTGTTTTCATTTTGATATAAACAATTAGATTAAAATTACACTCATTAATGGAGATGAGCACTGAGATTACATAAAGTAATTATGCAGAAGTTAAAGATTATATGAATAGACATATTTGTAGTGGATGTCCTATATTTTTGATTACTTTTCCTGAGGCATGCTATGTTTTAATGACAGGGAGGAGTGCTAGGTGCACAATAATTCCTCCTTAAACTAAACTGCAGATCTCACGTTATGAGAAAATATTTTTAGAGAGAACAAGGAAATGATGTGCACTACGATATTATGGGAGACACTGCTGGATTCGGTGGATGAATGGTCCATCGGCCGGTTTGAATAGGTCCAATGACAATAGCCTACTGTACAACTACTGCTGCACAGAGATGTTGATCTGTGCAGGCAGACTCCTTCTGTGATAGTCACAAATTTGAAGGATAGAATTTAAAGGAAACGGTAAGATTTGCACATTTCATTTTTTTTTAATTTTGTCAGTGACGCACCGAGTCAGACAACTGCATTTTCTACTGCAAAATATAAGTAGGCCAAACTAGCCTATATAAATACCCTAAAACATATGTGTACATTATCAGCAAAAACAGCATAAATTTGATTTATTTAAAACAATTAAAATAGCCTACTATTTGGCCAGTGTAAAATGAATCAACTATTTTCTAAAAAGATTCTCTGAGAAGTATTTTATAAAATTTTGTTTTTGTGGCATTTATAGTCGGTATCTCCTTAATGTATTGTACCTTTGATGGAGTTAAACATGGTGTCATGTGGATGGGAATATGCATAGAAATGATATGCAGATGAGGTTATGCATAGTAAAACTAGGCGTTGTAAGCTCCATATATGGTGATTTCGGGGAGGAGACGGGGTGGAAATGCACGTGCGCACAATCTTTCTCTGACTGGGATTTATAAAAGGATTTTTGCGCAGATTCGGGCGTACAAATGTGTTTTTAAATCTGAAAACTTTTGTGCGTACACAGGCCCGTAACTAGCTGAGGCCATCGAGGTCCGGACCTCTGTAAATTTTTATGTTCAAAAATAAAATTTGTTCTTTGAATGACTAATTTGCTGTTAAACTCCTCATATGAATGCCTGCATGACATGTATAATTCAGTTTAGACTGTTTGCAAGAATGTTTAGCGTCCCTGGTATGAAAATGATCGCTGCGAGACGCTGGCGGAGTGAACGAAGCTTGAGAGAGTTGTGAGTGAAGGTGCGGGCGCAGCCTATCCAGCTATTATAAGCATTTTTGGACTTGTCTTTTCCACTTAATTTAACACTTAGAAAGTTAATAAAGTAGGAAGTTGCAGTTTAGAGTCAGCGATGTATATTTATCTTATCTTATTTTCAAAAGATTTGAAATAATTTCGGTTTATTTTTATTTATTTTTTGTTTGTTTTAGTATCAATATCTGGTAACACTGCATCGCCGGCACTTAAACGGAAAGCAATTTAAAAAAGCCTATGGACAGGTTTTTGCTGACAGGATACGACATTCTGTAAGGGAAACGCAAAAATTATCATGATATTATATGTCATAAACGTTATCAACACTGTCAAAAACAGTAGCATTTAACACTAGTACACACAGATCTGGAGAACAAGTAGGTTACAGAATGAAATGAAATACACAAAAACTAGCCATGAAGAAGTCTATGCCATGTCATTCAGTATAGTTAAATTTTCACAAATCATGCTATTAACTTTCATAAGAGCAGTAGACAAAGTTATTGTAGTTATGTATTGTTGCAATAAACAACTGATAAAATTATCCACCCTTAAATATAGTAGAGTATTAACAAATTTTGATGCAATAAATAGGGTATGATTTAAAAATAATCATCCCTCCAAAACATCTACATGCCTGTCTCCTTTAAAGTGGTTATAATGTATATAATGAGTTGTATTTGTAGGTTATTATAACACAATTCTTTAACACCAATTCTTTAAAGGGGTCATATGATGTTGCTAAAAATAACATTATTTTGTGTATTTGGTGTAATGAAATGTGTTTATGCGGTTTAAGGTAAAAAAAAACACATAATTTTCCACATACTGTACATTATTGTTTCTTCTCTATGCCCCGCCTTTCTGAAACGCGTTGATTTTTACAAAGCTCATCGGTCTGAAAAGTGAGGTGTGCTGTGATTGGTCAGCTATCCAGTGCGTTGTGATTGGCCGAATACCTCAAGCGTGTGACGGAAATGTTACGCCCCTTACCATATTGTGATGCCGTGTCCCAGCTGGAGCGACAAGACAAAAATATCTTTTTGGGTTTGAGACTTTATTCTTTGTAACTTTAGGGATCTTATCTATGCATTAACAGCTTGTAACACTCCAAAGAGAAAGAAACACTTGAAATCGCATTATATGACCCCTTTAACCCCTCTGGTTCTATGACAGCTGTACTTTATGGTTATTAGTAGAACATTAAAACATTATGATATAAAATTGCTCTTTAAAGCATTAAAAACACTAAATTAAAAGTTAAAATCACTAAATTAAAAATGAAAATAAATAATATAAAACATAATAATCACATTTTATATGATAAGAGGAATACACATTAACTAATTTGAGCTAATAATTAGGGCTGTATTAGCTAGCTTACATTTGATTTACAGTTACTGCTATCATAAAAATACACTTGTATGTAGGATTAAAATTCTACATGCGTCACATTTAATGTCCAGCAACAACAAATATTTTAGCAGAATGCATATTTTATTCAGAATTATTGCACTATTATTCTATTGCGTTCCATCTGTTTAGTATGCATGCGCGCAGCAGCGCTCGTTCACTCACGTAACAGCAAAATGGATATATTTACATGACTTTCTAAAATTTACAGATGAAAAATATACCTGTGACATGTCAGTTATGCACTGAGGAAAACACAATGTCTTAAATGCATTAAACGGCACAGATATTCGCTGGTTGCCATAGTGGATCGATTTGATCCATGATCGACAGAGATCATCCGCCCGTAACTGCTTCCGTTTACAACAGTAAGCGCAAGCTACATTAAAGTGATAATTACGTTTTGAATATGGATATTTTTCTTACAAAAACGCACCGATTCGCTACAGAAGGCCTTTGTTCACCCCCCGGAGCCGTGTGAGACACTTTTTTTAATGGATGGGCGCTTTTTATCTAACTTGTTTTGGACTGAAGCATGCAACACCCACTGAGTGCCATGAAACAGCTTGAAAGATAAAAGACAATTTTTAATATAACTCTGACTGGATTCGTCTGAAAGAAGAAAGTCATATACACCTAGGATGACTTGAGGGCGAGTAATTTATGGGCTAATTTTCATTTTTGGGTGAACTAACCCTTTAAGGGCTGCATAGGAATAAGCGTGCACATCAAATTATCCTGACTCATTGAACCTGGATCGAATTAGTGAGATTGCGTTAACTTAAATTGTCGTTTATGAAACCACTTTAGTCCCAATTGATTTGTTAGGTTATTTCAAACACGTGTCTCAAAACGCACGCAGGTATTGAGCTCGTTTTCAAGTCGTGCTTGAAAGGACAAATTCACACAAAAATGATATCAAAATGCCTGTCTTGGTGAGCATCCTAGCAGACATAGTCCGCTATGTTAGCAATAATAACATTACCTGCTTGACGGAAAGGGTTGCCAGGTTTTCACAACAAAACTCGCCCAATTGCTACTTAAATCTAGCCTAAAACTAGCCCAAATTAACCACGTTTCGAGGGGGTTTCCGTTCCGGTGGCTAATATACATGTTATTGGGATCGCTTCAACCCGCGGACATTAAAAACAACCCGTGGGTGAGAAGTCGTGGCCTAATGGTTAGAGAGTCGGACTTGTAACCCGAAGGTTGCGGGTTCGAGTCTCGTACCTGCAGGGATTGTATGTGGGGGGAGTGAATGTACAGCGCTCTCTCCCACCTTCAATACCACGACTGAGGTGCCCTTGAGCAAGGCACTGAACCCCCAACTTCTCCCCAGGCGCCGCAGCAAAAAATGACTGCCCACTGCTCCGGGTGTGTGTTCACGGCTGTGTGTGTGCACTTTGGATGGGATAAATGCAGAGCACTAATTCTGAGTATGGGTCATCATACTTGGCCACATGTCACTTCATAAAGTAGCCCAATTCCACGGGAAAACCGCGGACTTGGCAACACTGTGACGGTAATGCCCCTACTACTGTCATACAACTCCTTCAAAATAAAACCACTTTTCATTGTTCAGTTTGTTCTAACTCTAGTTTGGTCTCTCTGGGTAAAAAAAAAAAAGTTTAATTAGACTGCACATAGAGAGCACTGCGCTGAATCACATAGGAAAGGGTTTTAATTTTTTAGACGCTCGGAACCAGATAACAAACCCTCCATGACATAATCATCCAATTACTAACAAGTAAACAGGCCAATATTCCTGTCGCAATTATTCGCTAAATGGATTTAGAGAAAATGCTTAGGGAGAGTGAAATAGACTTCCCACTGAATTTATAGCCTTGTCTTAAGAAAAAAAAGAAAGAAAAAATCTAAAAATGGAAGAGATTGTTACTGGGTAAAAAGTGAAAACAAGCAAATGAATACACGCAAAACATAAGTAATTTTAGTGTTTTGATTGATAAGCACAGACTCTACATGTGTGTTTTAGAATGATTATGTTTTCAAAATTTGTATGCATATATATATATATGTGTGTGTGTGTGTGTACTACATTTAAATGGCTGTTGAGATACTGTAGTATTCTCAAGTGAAATGAGTAGAGGCTTGGACGCGGTAACAGCAGTCCTTACGTCATGACTTAACAAGAGGATTCTCCCCAAGCCGTCAAACTGACACCATCAGAGCCAGAACGCCATTCCAGAGCGGAAGCCAATTTATAGTTTTTGATTAAAGATTACGACGGCAGACCATTTTTTTTCCCAGTGTATTGATTTGCATGGTTCAATTGTTCACAACAAGACTAGTAATGTGCACTAAAAAAGTAAGTCAGGTCATTTTTGATTTCATGACGATTGATGAATCATTTTCAATACCATTGGCAAAACTACCACATATTGTATACTGCCATATAGATATTTTAATATTTTATTTAAAATTATTTCAAGCTTTGAAATTGGTTTAATCCAAGTCTTCTAAAAAGACACATTGGCTTTATATGATGAACAGATTTTAATATAGGCTTTTATTTACATATATAAAAATATTGATAAATTACCATTACAAAAATCTCAATCTTAAAAATGGGCTCATTCTGTGTATGTGTCTTTAAAATAAGGTAACTTTGTTGCAAAAGCTTACAGCAGGAAGCTTGATTTCAAATTTGATTTCAAATTTGATTTCAAACTGAATATAATTGACAAAAAATGACAAGTACAAAGTCAGTAATACAATTATAAAACAAATGACCTCAATTCAGTTGTATTCGAAAATATGACAATACTGATTTTTTTATAGGCAGTGATTTAAAGGGGTCATATGATGCTATTTTAAATATCATTATTTTGTGTATTTGGTGTAACAAAATATGTTGGCATGCTTTAATGTTCAAAAAAACACATTATTTTTCAAATACTGTACATTATTGTAGGTCCTCTATGCCCCGCCTCTCTCAAACGCTTCGTTTTCTACAAAGCCCCCTCCTTTTACAAGCGCAGTCTGCTCTGATTGGCCAGCTGACCCAGTGCATTCTGTTGATCTGACGTTGGAATGACGTATGGGTGACGTCCTTTTGGGGAAGCCCTCTCGGAGTGGTTGGTTGCCGGTTTACTGAAGAGGCTTCAGCAGACCTGCTAAAAGTCTGAGTTTGAAAGACTTTCAAGTTCTCTGAAGATCGCTTTTTTTTTTAGAAATAGCTTTTGTGCACAGCCAGCTTTGTACTCTTCTAGGTTCAAAAGAAGAGTCCATAAAATGCATTGCACAAATTCGAACATCTGGGTTGTGCTGTTCTGTTGTAAATAAATCTTAACCAATGACTCCTAATTGCATCTACTTCCGGAAGCCCAAATAAAGTGCTTTTGCTTTCGCACTGAATCACACAGCATCTCCCTGACATGCTGCATCAACACTACTGCGTTCCTGCAACCATGCCGCCTTTCTTTGCTGCACATTTGGGCGGCATTATGCTAATATTTCCAGTGATGTAGATATGTGAAGGCGTGTTAGAACGAGCCGTTTCAGGTAGGCGTGGCTGATTCTTAACTTTTATAAAGAATATCTCTTTGGATTTGAGACTTTAGTCTTTGCAACTTTACAGATCTTCTTTATGCACCAAGAGCTTGTAACACTCCAAAGAGAAAGGGAAAATTGAAATCGCATCATATGAAAGATAACAGAGCTTGTAGTGTAAGTAAAAGGGGATAAAAATGTTGTTAGATACCCCCAACAATGGATTATGATATATGATATATACAGTGGGTACGGAAAGTATTCAGACCCCCTTAAATTTTTCACTCTTTGTTATATTGCCGCCATTTGCTAAAATCATTTAAGTTAATTTTTTTTCCTCATTAATGTAAATGCTGTGTTTTTCTGTCAATATGGGGTGCTGTGTGTACATTAATGAGGAAAAAAAATTAACTTAAATGATTTTAGCAAATGGCTGCAATATAACAAAGAGTGAAAAATTTAAGGGGGTCTGAATACTTTCCGTACCCACTGTACATGATATTTCTTCTAGATAAAGAATAAAGATGATAAAAAAGTGACAATGCAATCCTACAATAAAATAAAACATAGGAAATGATAAGATGCAGTATTCCACTTATCTAATAAGAATAATGATGACGATGATGATGCTATTATTATTATTATTATTATTATTATTATTATTATTATCACTCTAAAAATGCTGGGTTGTTTCAAACCAACTTTGGGTCAAATATGGACAAACCCAATTTTTTTTATTATTATAAAATATATAATATTGGGGAGAGTGAAATAGACTTCCCACTGAATTTATAGCCTTTTCTTAAGAAAAAAAAATCTAAAAATGGAAGAGATTGTTACTGGGTAAAAAGTGAAAACAAGCAAACGAATACATGCAGAACATATACGTAACTTTAGTGATTGATATGCATACAGACTCTACATGTGTGTCTTAGAATGATTATGTTTTCAAAAGATTTATATATATGTATATGTGTGTGTGTGTGTGTGTGTATACAGTACTGTTCTTTTTTTTTAAAGAAGTGAATACTTTACCAAGCAAAGATGCATTAAATTGATAAAAAGTGACATTAAAGAGATTTAGATATTTATAATGTTACAAAATATTTATATTTCAAATAAAAGCTGCCCTTTTGTTGTTCTGTTCTTTCTAGTCATCAAAGAATCCTGAATAAACAAATCCTATAGCAGTTTCCACAACATTATGCAGCTCAACAAAATGTTTCTTGCGCAAATGAGCATATTAGAATTATTTCTGAAGGATCATGTGACACTGAAGACTGGAGTAATGATGCTGAAAATTCAGCTTTACCATCACAGGAATAAATTACATTTTAAAACATTAATAATAATTAATAACTATTTCAGTCAATTTAATTTGGCCACTTCAAACAGAGCCCACTGTCTCCCTGTGCTCATGACCCATGAAAAGCTAATAATGACAAAAACATTATAGATTAATGCTTAAAAAATTATGAAATGAATGAATGAATGACACATTTATATAGCGCTTTATTGCGTATTGCTGTACACCCAAAGCACTTTACAATCATGTGTGTGGGGGGGGGGGTCTCTCCTCAACCACCACCAGTGTGCAGCATCCACATGATTATCTTGGAAACCATGAATTTTATGTACATTATTAATTACAATTTAAAAAAAAAAACAAATCTAAACAATTTACCGTTCAAAAGTTTGGGGTTGGTATACTGTTTTTGAAAATTAGTCTTTTATTCTCACCAAGGCTATTGACCAAAAATACAGTAAAACATGGAGTTGTGGGCTGTTATACCCTAGAATCTTGACAATGTTTTTTTTTTTTTGCTGCTGTCTGAACATTGTGTCGGATATCAGACCGAATCAGACAATCTAAGATTTGGTCAAAACATGGTTGAGGCACGAGGAGCGGATGGACTCATTCAAATGCAATCATTTGAAAATGAAACCTCACAGGAATTAATTCAAATATGAGAAAAGAGCTTGAAAAAAAACTCTATATGTAGTGCTGCAATTTATAACACAAAAAAAAAGAATATTAGTCAGCCATAACTTTTTTAAAAGCAGCAACCTGAAATGGCATTACAAAATGATTCAATTTGTTTCAATTAGGTGTCATGAACTAACAAAATCAACAAATGTTGCAGAATTTATTAATCTAGGTTGGTGTAATTTCCACAAATTTTAAAACATTTTAACTTCATGCTAAACACATGTTAAACTATTATTAATTGTTAATTATTGCATAAACTAATGCAAAACATACACTCTCAGAAAAAGTAACATGCATACTTTAGGTACTAATTTGCACTTTTAAAGTACTAATATGTAACATTTCCAAATACCTCTAAAAAGTAACTCTGTTTCTCTATCGAGCGTTCACTCTACATTGCAATGATCACTGTGGGAACTCCTCCCCTTCCCCAATTTCCTGAAACACTATAGGATAACGCCAGTTCAATAAACTGGTCAATTGTCGCTACTTATGCAAATTGCATGCAAATACTGACAAGCTTGTGGGCAGTATAAATGCGGCGAGAGCGACAATTGCCTCAGAATCGTCTCCTTCACTCTGCCATCATCGAAGTCGCACCAGAGGATACTACAACTTCTTCACCGCATCCAATGGCAACTTCTATCGAATTTGCGTGGGCTCCATCGACCCACTGGACCCACACGAGCACTGCATCGCCTGCCTGGGCCTGGCCCATGCTGAGGCTACATTCTCTGAGTCCGACTGCGTGCTCTGCGCTGACTTGCCGGCACGTGTTTGAGGACTCGGAGGAGCATCACTCGTGGCCTTATGGGGATGGAGCCCACTGCCACCAGTGAGCCGCTGGTAGGCCCTCCCCACCTCCAATCCTTTTTACTAATGACAGCCTTCACCCTGAGCGACCTCAACTAGGCAGAGGAAACTGCCAGGAGTTGTCTTGACTCTTGGTACTTCCAGTCGAGCCGCTGGGCTGCTTCGAGGAGGAGGGTTCTGTTCTTCTGATGTCCAAAATTCTGGCATGTTTTTCCACGTGGACAGGGTGGAGGCCCATGGTTAGGTGCATATGTCCCCCGTCGAGGAGACCGTCTACATATCTGTGCCTTTCCTTGGCGTAGGCCTCAGCCTGCCTTCTAAGCCATGTAGACTTAGAGTAAGGCACTCCTTAATGTGCCGATCACTCCCTCTAGCCTCTTCTGGGATGCCGTGGAGTCTGTTATCGAGCACTTCTCTGAGGCGCAAAGAGTCGTCATCCTGAATGCGTGCTTGTGAAGTGCTGTGTTGATGGGTCTCGAGTTCTATCCACCGTCGAGATCACACTCCTCTTTTGCACCCTGCTCAGCTCAGGAAATGGTTAATGGCCCTCAGCTGCCAAGCCTTCGACCTAATGGACCTGCTAAGAGGAGGAGAGAGCTCGCTGGAGGCCCGGCCCCCAAGCGCCGGATTCTGCATTATTTTACCTTTGCTCCTGCAAGTAAAAAATGCAAGGTTCATGTTTCTGTTTGCACAATAAAAACACAGCCACTCTTTCAAAAACAATCGTTTCCTCCTCATCCGAGCTTGTAAGTATTTGCATGTGATTTGCATAAGTAGCGACAATTGGCCAGTTTATTGAACTGGCGTTATCCTTTAAGGTTTCAGGAAATTAGAGAAGGGGAGGAGTTCCCACAGCAATTCTCGCAATGGCTTGTTTCCACTCTCAGGGAACCAATCTTGCGACAGAATCCAGAAATGCTTTTCACTCTTTCAGACTATCAGTCAAAGTTCACAAGCTGTGAATCATCCATACAATCTTTTCCTTAACAATTTCCCAATCACTCATCTTATCTGATGACTGGATGAGGGCATATTGAGACAATCACTGGATCTGATGCTGAAGAATAAGCCAATCATTCACCACTATGATAACTGGTTGCGGTTTAATTGAACAGTCAGCCTATCGCTGGACTCCACATGCTCACATGCCCACAGTGTATAACATGCAGTTTGCTGCACTGCAAAGGTTGACTTACCCATTAGGCAAATATTGGCCACCTTGGGCCCCCAAAAGCCAAGGGCTCCCTAAAATGCTTTTCATATACGAGATGCTCATTAAGCGCAGACGCGTAAACGGTTGCTGTTTACGGTGTTTATTACCACTTGAATGTGTTTCTTGTGTATCCTGCTTGTAGCAAATGAAAATATCATGCATCTGAAGACTGAAGCTGTAATTAAATATTGAGCAACAGTCTGTATTATGTTTATTGTTTTAAATGCCGCTTAGTAGAGGTGTGACGAGACACTTATCCCATGAGACGAGACTGGGTTCACGAGAACGAGACGAGATTTTTTGACTTTTTTAAAGAAATCCTCTTTCAGCTGGTACTAACAGTTGAAACAATATATAGGGAAAAATTTTATTTTATTCAACTGAAAAACACAAAATGCAAAAAAGTAGGTGCAGTAATAAACAACGTAAACACTGCAAAACGTTTTGCCACAAACTCAACTGACAGGCAAGTAATTGCACAAAAATTATAAATAGTATAAATAAAAATAAATAATAAACAACATAAATATCCCTTTAAAGTGGAAGTGAAGCAGTCAGTCAAGTTTACATTATTTAGTAAACTGATTTCCACTTTAATAAAAATATATAATAAACACGATTAATGTATCCATTTAAAAGAATAAAGCAGTGGTTCCCAAACTGGGGGGCTCGGCAAGGCTGAGGGATAGTTAGGGCCCTATTAAATCCATTTATTTTTTCCTAAATTCCATTTAATTTTTTTCCAAATTCCGTTTTTTTTTCCATTTGAATTTTTCTGGGTTGCGTTTTTTTTTTTTTTTTTCGTTTTAATTTTTCTCGACTCCTTTTTAATAGTTACATTAAATTGTATTAATTAAAAAGCATGTCTAATTAATTAAAATCATGAAAATTATACATTATATTTGTATAATATAATTAGTATAATATAGTATAATTGTATTATACATACAAAAACTAATTTTTTAATGACAACTTGCAGTGTTACATATCATCGAAGCTGGGAAAAGAACACAACACTGCAGACAACAGCTAAATGCCGTTATCGCTGTTTTCCATGTTTGTGGAGTAAATACTTTACATGGCTTTTTAAAAATGCCGGGTGGCCGGTGTTTCGCATGTGTTTGGCCAATCAGAGTACTCTTACGTCACTGATAGTTCCTATAGAACTGTTTTAGACCCTACTCTGAAGTAGGAGCTAATTTAGTTCCTCCAAATGGAGTTCCTAGAACTAAAACCATTACTAGTTCCTGTGGTGCGAACACGTCAAAAAGTGGGTAGTTCCACAATTAGTTCAGGTACTATGAAAAGGTTCCAGCGGTGCAAAAGGCCCTAAAGGTCTGAGCGAGGATATCGTCACGTTCTCACGAGATCTGACTGGTCTGTAATCTTGTCACACCCCTACCACTTAGTAATTTTTGAGAAAGACCCAAGTAGAGGACGCACACACAGTTACTTTTTTGGTTGATATAATCCTTAGGTGTGTAATGTATAATTTCCTTTTCAATCAATATGTGCTATATTTATTCACATTTTTCTCAATCTCACTAATTCAAGTTTTTATATGAATGAATCTCTGAAGGGAACCGACTGCCTTCAGAAAAGTTTCAATGGCATTTTCATTTTATCTGATAAAGTAGGTTTATGAGCGCAGCTATGCTTTGTTTACAGCTGTTACCGGGGAAACTGCTATATTTCTGAAGTTCCAAAAGCGTCTCCTACTGGCAGAGAACGAATGTTCATTTTCAATAATTCAGTCTGCAGTTTTTGTTCAGACCAATACGTCGATCCACCCACATAAACCCGTTTTAAATAAATATAATAATTTATACATCTGACTCATCCCTTTTCTTAAAAAATGGTTTAAAGGCTCAGAGGTTTATTTTTTATAATTCATCTTGTTTTTGTGAAAACCTGTATCTTAACTGTAACTCAATTGCTATTTTGTGGTTTACAACATGAAAGAAAGCCATTATAACATGTACATGAAATATGTAGAAACATTGGAAATGATAATGGGGCACCATTGTGCAGCAGCATGCATCACAACAACATAAAAGCAACCTCAAGGTATGATTTGTGCAAGTAAATGTGTGCAAATGCATAGGGCCCCATTCCTTAATTTGCCTGGGCCCCCAATTCACTAAATCTGCCCCTGCTGCACTGGGTGAGAAAATTACTTATTATTTAATTTTAATAAGGACCAAGTTTAACTATTTTTGCACATGACTAGAGTACTGACACCTGGTGGGATAAGTATTCTACCCAATAGTAACATAATGAGAGAAGAGAAGAGAAGAGCCAAACTGATTTTCAGAAAAATATACATCCATATATTTCTAATATATATATAT
>NW_015505866.1:838085-847917 GCF_001515645.1 Sinocyclocheilus grahami
ATATATTCATATAGTCAAAAAGAAAAAAAAACACGCTGACCTTCTTCATTTACCTTGTGAAAAGCAAGCTTCTGTTTTATGCATAGAACATTGATTATTTCACACTTTAAAAATCATTGACCATTGCTTCATCTAGGGATAAAACAACTTATTACAAGTCCATAAGTGTTTCATAATTTTAGGTTCAAAATTGTTTCAATCATATGTTTCACTTCACAAGAATTTGATGACAAGTTAATTGATGGACTGGAGTCGTTTGGATTACTTGTGGATTATTGTGATGTTTTTATTAGCTGTTTGGACTCTCATTCTGACGGCACCCATTCACTGCAGAGGATCCACTGGTGACTTAGAGAATTAATGCCATACATTTCTCCAAATCTGTTCAGATGAATGAACAAACAAATGCATCTACATCCTGAATGGCCAGAGAGTGAGTAAACGTTTAGCAAAATTTTCATTTGGGGGTGAACTGTTCCCATCAATGAAATCTTGATAGGTGCTTGTTTTGTTATATATGTATAGCCTAAATTAGCTGTTTGAAATAGTTCACTAAAGGACATGTCTCAAAAAGAATGCGTGACTCATTCAGAGATCCGAGGAGGCAGAAAGAGGAGAGCTCGCGGTAGAATGTGACGTCACCAGTCGCACTTCTTTCCTACTTGTTGGGAAAGCGCGAGCAGCGCTGCCTGGCGCAAAGAGGACACAGCACACGGAGAAAGAATATCTTACACGGTAAGAGCTCGCACCTTTCACCGCTAGCTGTTGCCTCTTTACTTTTAAAAGTAATAGTTGCAGTTTGTAAATGAACAGGCTACCGTTTTAGGCGTGCAGTGTTTTATCAATGTATTTTTTTTGCTGATAGAATAAATTAAACTGTTATATTCTAAGTTGTGTAAACAATGCGCATATGTTCCAAGTTTCTCAGCGTGCATTTGTTTGACTAGTCTGTTTCATGCAGGATTGCCAATGTTTTGTATTACCCTCAGATCTCATGATGTGCAAAGAGACAGATGAAACACATCGACCACCTAAGACTCGTGGAGAGGTCTGCGGAAGCGAGAGCGCAGCTTTATAAAGTAAAGCACTTATCCCCGGAGGCTCAGCTGTCACACTATGGAGAACATCACGAGCCCCTTCATCCCAAACCCGACATGCAACTACAGCATGGACTTATACTATCACAGCTCTCCAAACCGGAGCGATCTGAACTGCACGCCGCCGGCTGACTACTTATTTTCCGCAGATCTGTACGTGGTTCTCCCGGTCATTTACTCCGTGATATGCGCCGTAGGTCTGACGGGCAACACGGCGGTCATATATGTGATCCTCAAAGCACCCAAAATGAAGACGGTGACCAATATGTTCATTCTGAACTTGGCGATCGCCGACGACCTCTTCACTTTAGTGCTGCCCATCAACATAGCGGAACATCTGTTACACTACTGGCCGTTCGGTGAGGTGCTGTGCAAAATCATTTTAAGCATCGACCACTACAACATCTTCTCGAGCATCTACTTTCTGACGGTTATGAGTGTGGACCGGTACCTGGTGGTGCTGTCGACCGTGCGCTCCAAGCGCATGCCGTACCGCACATACCGGGCAGCCAAGATAGTGAGTCTGTGCGTGTGGCTGCTGGTGATCTTCATTGTCATGCCGTTCACCGTGTTCGCGGGAGTCTACATCAGTCCCGACGACACCGAGAGAAAAAGCTGTGTCCTAAGTTTCCCCAGTCCTGAAAGTTTATGGTTCAAAGCGAGCCGGATTTACACCCTCATACTGGGCTTTGCCATTCCGGTGTCTACGATTTGCATTCTTTACACCATGATGCTGTACAAATTAAGAAACATGCGCTTGAACACCAACGCCAAAGCGCTGGACAAAGCCAAGAAGAAAGTGACTATCATGGTGTTTATCGTACTGGCCGTGTGCCTGTTCTGCTGGACGCCCTTTCACCTCAGCACCATCGTAGCGCTGACCACAGACCTGCGGACCACACCGCTTCTCATCGGCATCTCGTACTTCATTGCCAGCCTGAGCTACGCCAACTCCTGTCTGAACCCGTTCCTCTACGCCTTCCTGGACGACAGCTTCAGAAAAGCCTTCAAGAAGATGTTAGAATGTAGACCTGCTTGAATGTAAAGCACTTTGAAGAAACGAATGACACAGAGAAGTGAATTCAGAAGTGAATTCCAGTTGGATTACATGATTTGAATTGAATTTGAATTGAGGTAGCAAACAGGGTGCAATTAAGGCGTTTAGCTATAGGAATTTGAATTTAATTAGAAATAATTTTAATAGAAGATATTTGACTGCAATCAGCCTAGTTTTTAATTGGAAAAGGAAAGTCATGACAATTTGTATTGCTTGAAAAAGCCTTGTATGGCAGATAAAAAGGTAAATTATTAAAAATATTAAAATATGAAATGTATTTGAAATATTTTAGCATATATTTAAATTATATAAATTATATTAAAATTATTCAATTATAAATGAAAAATATTGCCATTCCGATTCAATATCGTGTAGTTTGTCACATTCAAATTCACACTCAAACTGAAAGCGTCCCAATTTTAAAGTTATGAATTTTGACCAACCCTGATTAAAATTACAGTCATGATCATAACTAATTATTGGCAGTGTCTCAAAATGTAGTGCGAAGCCTATGTTGACATTTTATTATTAAACTCAATGTCATTCCATTTCAGATTCCAATTCAATATCCTGTAGTCTGTTGCCAATTAAATTAAAACTCGCACTCAATTTTCTATTTTATGGCTAACTCTGATTAAAATACAGTTATGATCACTGTGTCCACTACTTCAGACTCCCATATCCCTGTATTCCAATAATAAAGGAAAATGTTTTCCTGACACTAAATTCTAATGTGAGAGTTTGTCTCCCTCTTGTGCTCTCTGTGATGAAATAATGAAGCTGAAATATTTTGAAATGTGCTTCAACACGTTTTGACAGCAGTGCCCTGGAAACTTACAAAATTACAAAATGTGGTATCATTGCTGACGTAGGATGACATCATGTGTCTCTCAAAGAGCAGGGGTTTATATGTGTATATATATATATATATATATATATATATATATATATATTTGTATAGACCTGCTTTTGTCACATGAAACGTCACCTCTTCCTGTCCAGCAGCATTATCTTAATAGCAAATTTGAGACAGTTATTTAAACGTGCATTCCCTTTCCTTTAAATGAATTAATTTAAATGAAAAACATTTTTGTTTGTGTATATCCAGATATGTTTGTCATGCAGATTAACACAGTGAAGCATACGTTACATGGTTTTTTAAATACATGTTGTAAATAAAATGGAATAAATCAATTGTCTTTCATTTAGTCTCATGCAGATGTCAAAAACTAATAGGCCTACTGCCCCGGGACAACAGCAACGGCCCAAAGTTTTAAATTAAGCATCATCTAACTCTCTTTTCTACGTTAGAATATAGATTTTTATTTTTTATTTTTTGGTGTGTGTGTGTGTGTGTGTGTGTGTGTGTTTAATTTCCCAGAACTGTCTTTTAAATTCACAGGGCCCTTTGGTGTACATTAAACCAATGATATATAAAGCTTTGCAGTTATAATTTTATCAAGAATAATAATTAAATGTGGTGTAAGCCGCCAGAACTCAACCTCATATTTTTTTATGTGGAACATAAACAGCCCATATCAAGTTCTGTCTGAGGTTCTTTCCATTCGCCACCTGGCGTCTAATACAGTAACTGATACTGGATTTGTGCATGTTCTTGGATTGCCACACCAAGCAAGAAGACATAAGCTGTAAAACTGACCAGACTGCAAGCAAATGAACGATACCATATTCCCAAATCCTAGTTATTACACTGGTTACTGCAATCAGTTTTAGTCACCCACACAATGAAACATGATATCCTTTTAAAAACCTTTGTCTGCATGCGATCATATATTTTTAACGAAGTATGTAATTTTAAATAATGAATCAAACACATGAATTACAATGATAGCCATAGTGTTACGATAATATAATAGTGTAACAAAAAAGAAGAAATATTAATATAAAGCCAAAAAAAAACCTACGCTCATAAATGTTATTCATAACAGTACACTATTAATAATAATAATAAATAAATAAATACAATTTGAAAAAAAAAATGGCTGGAGTAGGTTTTCTTTTATTTACTTCAGAATTTCACATTTGATCCAATGTGTTACTTGCCGTTTGTTTGTAAAATTTACTAGCAATTTGTGAGTGAAAATTCTACACCACAACTTTTATCCGGTGTATAGTAATATTAGGAACAGGCCTTTATAATTAGTAATAGCAGCAGTAGCCTACACTCTAATGGTGCTCACACAAAATGGTGCTATATAGCACTAAAAGCGGTTCTTTGGCTTGTAATCATAGGGAAACCACTTTTAGTGCTATTTAGCCCCTATTTTTACAAGTGCTATATAGCACCTTTGTCAAATGGTGCCATGTAGAACCATAAGAGTTGCCATATAGCACTTTGTCAAATGGTGCCACGTAGAACCATAAGAGGTACCATATAGCACTTTTTCTCAACAATGGTGCACCAATCATAACTCATCCATGGCTCCCAGCATGCATTGCGACATGAATAAATTATGCAGCTACATTGTCTTAGTGTTTCCTTTTATTCTTACTATTTGCTTTTATTTTTGTTGTGACTTTTTACTGCCCTGTATTGTGATGTTCAAAAATCATATCAAAACTATCAGAATATTTTGTCACCATTGCTGAGATTCACATGCTGATTCTTTGTCTATGAGTGACAGAATTGAAATCTCTTTATAACGCATAATTCTAAAAGTGGTTTATACAATTTTCTCACATTGTCACGTAGTATCGTAGAACTGCAATATAAAACTCATAAAAGAAGTACAGATTTTGATAAAATGCAACCAGAGACTCAAACGCACGAAATTATTTTACCATAAGTTCCTTGCCATCAAATATGTGCTTTATAAGCACTATTGTAACAGCCAAAGAGAAACGTATTGTAACTTAAAATTGGGGTCAAGAGGCAACTAAAGCAAACACTATTCACCAAAACGGTAAGTTGAAAAAAACAACAACAAAAAAACATCTAAACCTTAATTCTCAATAAAGAACTTCTGTTTTAGATACTCCAGAAATAAAGTCTAACTGGTTAGTAATGTGTGAAGTTGGTGTTGCTGTTTGTGGAGAGGTCCTTTTTTCTGAGGTCAAAGGTCTTGTGTGGGGGCCCTGGGATATTTTCTTATGGGGGCCTTGGGGGCAAAAAAAATATATAATTATATCTTCAAGAAATACTGTGTACTTAATGTATTTTAATGTTGTTTTAACCCTTTCCCCAACTACACTAAGAGACTAAGAGAGAGTTAAAGAACCTTTAAAGAACTATACAGGGGCTTACAGGTTTTACCGTAGTGGTGCTATATAGCACCTCATCGACTCCAAAGAACCGCTGAAGAACCATACAGGGGCTTAACAGGTTCTTAATATGCTAGTGGTGCTATATAGCACCTTAACCACTCCAAAGAACCGCTGAAGAACCTTTTTCTTTTAGAGTGTATAGTAATAGTATGAAATAAATAATATTATTTCTTTAGATTCTTTTATTTCTATGCTGATGACACCCAGATTTATCTAGCCTTATCGCCAACTGACTACAGCCCCATTGACTCCCTCTGCCAATGCATTGATGAAATTAACAGTTGGATGTGCCAGAACTTCCTTCAGTTAAACAAGGAAAAAACTGAAGTCATTGCATTTGGAAACAAAGATGAAGTTCTCAAGGTGAATGCATACCTTGACTCTAGGGGTCAAACTAAAAATCAAGTCAGGAATCTTGGTGTGATTCTGGAGACAGACCTTAGTTTCAGTAGTCATGTCAAAGCAGTAACTAAATCAGCATACTATCATCTCAAAAACATTGCAAGAATTAGATGTTTTGTTTCCAGTCATAATTTTCAAAGTTTTAAATTCCTTGTTTTATTGTTGTGATTATTTATAATTTTTTTCATTTCTTTTATGTAAAGCACTTTGAATTACCATTGTGTATGAAATGTGCTATATAAATAAACTTGCCTTGCCTTGCCTAGAATATTAGCTTAACATATTATTTTTTTCTTCTGTTGAATAATTCAATATGATCTTGCACTCGTAAATGTCATTGTAGTTGATAGGTGTTAGTACATTTTTGTAAGGGTATAAAATCTCTGTCACATTCAAGAAAAAAAAAAAGCACTGGACGTTTCTCCCAGTAACTGCATGCAACAGACAGCAGAGGGCAACGTGTGATCATGTTTTCTATATAATATCTCAGCATGGATTTCTAAAAGATCTGCATTGATGCGTCTTTAATATAAACTGTTCACAGTGGCCAATCACAAAAAAAAAAAAATGAAAAAAAAAAAATATATATATATATATACGCCCCAGTCACTGTATTGTTATTATAGCCTAATGCAGAGACGTTTATGTTACATTTATCTTAACAAAAATTATATTCACATTGTCTTTCCACTGACCTAAAATAATATCATTATAGAGCTACTGCTACAAAATTCAGTGTAAGATAGCTATGTTGAACATTAGCTGTATGGTTGACAATCGTGTCACAAAAAAAATATTATTATTATTATTATTAATAATAATAATAATAATAATAATAATAATAATAATAATAATAATAATAATAACAATAATATTAATAATAATAGAACCAGCTAGGAACCAGTTACTATGATCCAAAACTGGATTTTTCTAGGATACTTTTAAATAATGACACTAGATGGCGTTTCTTTACCGCTTCTCATTACTGTGCTCAATTATTTGACACCTGTCAGGATATCTAGTCCTGTTGGATGCTGGTCACTGGCAAAACTGCAACAGAAATTGAAATTTGTCACTGTAATTGTACGCTTGAGCAAACTGACAGGCATTAGAGACTGACCATGAGCGATCCTGCCTCCTAATAATTTTGATGTTTGATGAAGTCTCCAAAGGACAAGCTCCGCTGTTGATCGTCACGTTACATTGTGCTTGTGATTGGGTCACACTGCTGCAGTTGACTTTATGACACTCCATTCCAAACACTATGGGCCGACAGCCTTTGATTTGCCCATCACCTGCATTTGAGATTGAAGCCCCGCTGTATTCTGTCTCCACAAGTCAAACACTCGAACACACAGGGAGAACCTGGTTGCAAACTTCAATTATGTCCCAGCCTTCGCACACTCACTAATCAATGACATCGACTTGCTGTTGAGGAGACGCACATCCAGTTTCGGGGAATGTGTCTACCTGCGATAAACGAATAGGCGGTTGTCACAGAGAGTGATCTCATTGTGCTTCTCACCACTGCTGTTTAAGTGTGTGTGTGTGTGTGTGTGTGTGTGCTGTGCTATAGTTATTGTCCATAAGGTTCAAGGCAGCACTAGATTCAAAACAGAATCACACACTTTGTGATGAAACTCTCATTTCATTCTGAATCAGCTGCCTCCTCCTCGGCTTCGGATCTGTGGGTCACAATATAATGTACTTGTTCATAATACTGATAACTGGCTCAAACAGCCCTCACCGGCCAATTATAAGCTCTGATTGTGTTCTTTATGACGAGAGACTCTTAAATCAATTCCACATCGCACTGATATCTGGACTGACTCATGTTGCCCACATGCAGATGCGGTTTTAACAAGCTCCCAGCCTGTCTGGCTCACGTCCATTCACAGCAATTAACATTTCTGTAAAGTGGCATTGATTCAGCTGTAAACAAGGCATATTCTCCTCTAGGCGGAGGACAAAAACATTAGACACCATATAATGCAACATTTGCAATCGAGGCTCACTGGAAATAATGGACTCTGGCTACATTTCTGCAAAAAATGCACGTACGCTTAAAAATAAAAGTTCTGTATTGGCATTAATGGTTATTGGAATTTTTCTATTGCACAAAATGTTCTTTATGGTGGAAAAATGTTCTTTAGATTATTAAATGTTCTTCACACTAAGAAAAATGGTTCTTTTAAGAACTGTTCACTGGAAGGTGAACCTTAAATGATTTTTCTATGGCATACAAAAGCCCCTTTTTGAAAGAGTTATTTTTGAGAGTGTATACATACATTTCACTGCAGTTTCCAGCTGAAATGAACACTAAAAGCAGTAAAACACCAAAATTGTTTTGTCCCTTTTCACACAAAGTATGATTACAGGAGCAGATAATCGATTAAGAAAGACTTAAAGACAGCATTGCACTTGAGTTGCGGACCTTTTGGGTTTCATGAAACAGGAGTCACAATAAAAAAGCTCAAATCCTTGTGGAACAAAGCTAAAATAACATGGCTGCTTCAGCAAATTATTCATTTTTTTTGTCTCTCATTTGTTTTTGCTCACATTATCAGTTCGGTTTGGTGTAGGGGTTACATTAATTTCATATATTTTTTGTCATTCCATGGAAGTAAGTGACTACCGTCAACTGTTTGGTTACCAACATTCTTCAAAATATCTTCTTTTTGTGTTCAACAGAAGAAAGTGAGTCATACAGGTTTGGATCGAGTGGGGGGTAAGTAAATGATGACAGGATTATCATTTTTGGGTGAACTATCACTTTAAAAACTACAAGCAATACAATATCATTTTGCAAAAACAAATCCACAGGCATGGTTTAATTAATTACACTGAGATGTTTAATAAATCTGCATCTGCAATGCAGAAATCAAAATGATAATGCTTATAGCACTTGTTGTGGATATACAGTGGGTACGGAAAGTATTCAGACCCCCTTAAATTTTTCACTCTTTGTTATATTGCCTGAAAAGTGTTTTTTTAAGGTTTTAAACTTAAGGTTTTACACAACTGTAGACACAGTCACTTATTTCTAACAAGCCGTCATAAGCTTGTAATTTTAAAGGCTCACTGAGACCTTTTCTCATCTTCTGGTATATCATTTGCTTTTGAATTCTGTCTATTGATCTGGGAAGACTTATTAAAAAACAACATTGATCACCAACTTATAAACTGTCCGATGCCTAGTTTGCCCTTATCCAGAGAAGACAAATGAGCCTGCTGGTATAGGTCCATAATGCATTTGAATTACAGTGTTTCCATGGAACCAGAATCACTTTTGAATTTCTGTGAAATCTTAAAGGGGTCATATGATGCGATTTCAATTTTTCCTTTCTCTTTGAAGTGTTACAAGCTCTTGGTGCATAAAGAAGATCTGTAAAGTTGCAAAGACTAAAGTCTCAAATCCAAAGAGATATTCTTTATAAAAGTTAAGAGTCAACCACACCTACCTAAAACGGCTCATTCTAACATGCCCCCACATGTCTACGACACGATGTGGAAAGATTTGCATAACGCAGCCCAAATGTTCACGCAAAGAAAGAAGGCGTAACTTTTATTCTCGCTGTAGTATTGTTGTTGCCACCCCACCATGCCGTGAAGATGCTGTGTGTTTCCTTGTGAAAGCAAAACTACTTTGTTTGGTCTTCCAAAAGAGGACAATATCCGCTTTGTCATACCTGGAGCTGATCCGTGCTGGTCGCTGAGGAAATACATCAACTTCGCGCTGTGGATCGCCGGATCGGCTTTCACCGTGGACGAAGCGGAGTCCAGCCCGGAGTCGTCACATGTGGTTGCCGCAAGCCCGCTGGCCGCTCCTTCGTCGAATCTGCCGGCAGCGCCGTTCTCAAACCCGCCGCCTCTGCTCACTCTAGCCCACCGCCTCCGCTCACTCTAGCCCGCTGTGTGTGACGCTGTGTGTTTCGTTGTGAAAGCGAAACTACTTTGTTTGGTCTTCCAAAAGTTAAGTTGTATTTACAAC
>NW_015505866.1:848077-848356 GCF_001515645.1 Sinocyclocheilus grahami
TCACTCTAGCCCGCTGTGTGTGACGCTGTGTGTTTCGTTGTGAAAGTGAAACTACTTTGTTTGGCCTTCCAAAAGAGGACACGACTAGTGGTTAAGGTGAACCCAAATTTCATATGTGTGCAGCGCATTTTATGGAGGATTGTTTCCTGATCCTGGTAGAGTAGACTACAATGCCGGCTGTTCTGACTCACAGACTGTAAGTACGTTTTCACATTTAAAGGATTTGCCACTGATGATTCAAACGCGAGTTTTGAGCAGTGTAGAGTAGCACTTGTTGTT
>NW_015505866.1:848509-864271 GCF_001515645.1 Sinocyclocheilus grahami
TCCGATCACAAATGCAGACATGGTTTTATGTTTACGCATCGCGATGCGATGCAACGCAACGCAACGCGTAAAAAGACAGTATAAGTCATTATAATCCGTAATTATGTCCCCACTGGATGCAACAAATGCCTCGTTTATAATGGGTTTTTAATGTTTTGTCTCGTCTCGTCGGTATTCGGCCAATCACAATGCACTGGATAGCTGGCCAATCACAGCACACCTCACTTTTCAGACCGATGAGCTTTGTAAAAATCAACGCGTTTCAGAAAGGCGGGGCATAGAGGAGAAACAATAATGTACAGTATGTGGAAAATTATGTGTTTTTTTAACCTTAAACCGCATAAACACATTTCATTACACAAAATAATGTTCTTTATAGCAACATCATATGACCCCTTTAAATGACTTCATGTCTACATACTCTACAGATATGTGGCATAGAAGAATTATATATTATAATATTTGGAGAAAGCTAACAGTTAACATTCCCATTCCCACTGATGCAAAGCTGAATTTTCAGCATCATTACTCCAGTCTTCAGTGTCACATGATCCTTCAAAAATCATTCTAATATGATGATTTGATGAACAAGAAATATATTATCAATGTTGAAAACAGTTTGTGTGCCACTTTTTTTGTGACTTTTTTCAAGATTATAAATTATGATATATAATAATATCTTATTATAATAATATATTATTATAAAGCCTTATTATAAAAATATTATATTTTATATAATAATATAAAATATGAGACACTAATAATATAATATAATATAATATAATATAATATAATATAATATAATATAATATAATATAATATAATATAATATAATTCATACTGAAAGATCTGCATCACACAAAGGTGTTAACCCCACTTTATTTGTAAGGTTTTTCTTCTGTGTCATAAATCAATCCTTTGGGATTTGCAGGAAGCAGAATGAGGTGAATTAGAACACAGCAATACACTCCCACAGCCCTCCTGACCTGTGTGTGGACCCCAGACGCAGCTAATACCTCCACAGCACACAGAAGAAATATGCCTCCCTGCTGACCGCTGAATTACGGGGGCTGTATCCCTCCATTTTGCCTTGGGGCATGAAGGTGTGAACGTGTCCATGAGTGAGGCCATATAAGCATCAGTCTTCTGCGCTTTTTATTATCCCACACGTCTTCTCACTGTCACCACACTGCGGATACTAAGACATCTGGCTGGATTCACCGTGACATACACACACATGCACACAGCACAGACACACACAAGTTGATTTACATCAATCCATTTATCCGTGGCCCTTCATTGCTTGATGGTATTCAAGCCTCCACAACTTTATCCTTTGGTCAATACTGAGCGCATACCAAATCATAAGTCACAAACGGTATTATAACCTGGTTAGGGGGACTGGGTTGAGAAATGACAAGGTGGAGAGAGGGGGAGGGATTGTGCATTTCACCAAATTGTAGCCTGTGTTAATTGAGAGGAGTAGAGAGTGCTGGTGCACTAATGAAATGGCCTTATGTGAAGGCAGAGGGTGGCACTAGAATAAAATGAAGCCTTCATGAGATGAAGCCTTTCTTCAATCTGTTAATGTGCGACAATCTCTGTGGGTTGTGCATATCAAGCAGGGATGGAGCTTTGTATTATAGATGTGTCACTCTTCAGACAGGTGAATATATATATATATATATATATATTTTTTTTTTAAATCAAGACAAAATTATTATTTTTGTGAATGCATAGGCAACAGTTGTTCTCCGCTGTTTTTATGTTTTATGACAGGACCCAACAGAGTACCAATTATGTTCATTATACATACATATATATATATATATATATATATATATATATATATATATATATATATATATATATATATACACTGTTATTATTGTTGTTGTTTATTATTATTATTATTATTATTATTATAACAATATGTATTATTACTACTACTGAATAATTATATTATATTATATTATTTCTAATAATACAAACAATCCAATTGATTAATTATTAATATATGATGATGATGATGATGATGGTATTATTATAACAAAATAACATTTTATTATCATTGTTGTTTTTTTGTTATAAATAATGAAAATATTTATTATTATTATTTCTACTATTACTACTGAATAATTATAATTACTGAATAATATTAATACTAATAATAAAACAATCCAATTAATTATTTATTAACATATGATTGTGATGGTATTATTATTATTATTAGTAGTAGTAGTAGTAGTAATAACAGTAAAAATACTATTTATTATTGTTGATGTTTTGTTGTTACTATAAATTATCATCAATACAATACAAAAACCTAAAATTACACAATATTATTTATAGTAATTCACCATAAAATACATATAGGTTTACATGAAATTTAAAAGTTCAAGAAATTTCAAATTTTTTGAAATCTCATGGAAACATTTTAGTCTGAATGTTATCATACCAGTCCAGTTTTAGCAAGATAGGACCAAAAGTCCTAGATAACGCTTTGGTAGCTCATCCTTGCCCAGAATGTATACACATTATTCTGACTACAATAAGTCTTGATATTGCTTGCTCTTTCAGACAGAGGTATCACACACCATGTATTTAATCCTTCAAATATATGATTTTATGTTGTTTCATATACTTTAACCGGAGCTGCAGGCAAATGACGTTGTGATCAGTTCATCACATTTGATTCATATTCTTTCTTTGATACAAACTCTTTCCGTGGTCTGTAGCGATAAAGCAGGTTCAAAAGCACCTCAATTTGCTTCGGTTGAGATGATTACATCTACCGGTTTTTAAATGCATGATGTTTTTAGTCTCTGTGCTAATTCCAGTGCTCAAGTGCTGTGATTTCATCCGTTCCAGATGACAGAAGTCTCAAATGCATGTATGGCTCAGATTAAGGAGCCACTCTAGAGCCTCCTCTGTCGAAACCATAATTCATTCAATCTTATATTCAGCATAATGCTATTTACATGTTTCCCTAAGGAATTTAACTGAAGGAATTGAATTCATAGATTGCTCTTGGCCTCAATGTGAGATACTATTGATCACTATTCATAACTTTCATCATCATTATAAAATAAGTTTGCTCTAAAGAGAGAGCAAATACATTCATGTGCAGTGCATTAATTCTGTGAAAAACAATGTTTTATGGTCTATGCCAGTCATTCTGTTCTCTACCTTACACGGTTTTCCATAATCCAATATTTCAGTGTTATCAACATGAACACTGAATTAACAATGAACACTGAATGAGTCTTCTGAAAGAATATGCAGAGAAATCCACACAAAGGCATTGAATTGCACAGCGTGTAACAAGTGATGAAATGAAATCCTTCCAACACTCTATTGTTTGTTCTTTAAAAAAATAATAATAATACAAAAGTAAAATGCCATGGACACCAGTACAACAGTTTATACACTTATGCTGTTTGTGCGTATGACTTCAAAATATTAATCTCATCTGCTAAAAATCTTTATCTTTCATCAACAGGAAATACCAGATATTTAGGCAATCCCATCTTTAATTCAGTTCCACAATGCAGTCAATAGGATCCTCAAGAGAAAATGTTATCAAAGTCAAGTATGAAGCAAAACCAGTCAATGTTTTGTTACCAAGCTTAAGAATCGCAGCTAATTAATGTAATTCTTGATTTCTATTGCTCTGGTCCTGTCATTATTCTTGGTCTGGAAATAATCTCAGAAAAAGCCTAATGTCTCTATCAAGGACAAAATGTAATTCAGCAACAGTGAAACCGCAGCCTTGAGGCCTTCGAAGGAAAGTCTTCCTCAGATCTGCAAACCTAGCAACCAGGCATTGTTGACCAAACAGGCATTGTTGCACTGACTCTTGAAGGTTTCTGCAGAAGATCTGCAAATCCTCAGGACAGATTTAGACTTGAAGAACACACTGAGTGAATGATTCGATTCAAACCCGATTAAATCATTTTACTTTCGTAAAGCAATAATTTTCTTTACTTACTGGTCCTCGGAACATGTGCAGATTAGTGTCTCTGGTTGTGTTTTTGTGACTATTTCTGTATACATAATTTTCTGTTATTACTGTAGAGTGGATCTGAAAGTAATTAGTCAAAAGAAAATAAAGTTTTTATTCTTATACATGCCTGCAAAAGACTCTGATTGTACTGTCTGATTCATCTTATTATGCTGTCTTTAATTAGCAGGGAGGTTTTTTTTCTTCAGATGTCCATGTCTGCAATAATTATATTAATCAGCTGCCTGTAATCTTCTGATAGGAGGTGAAATAAAATGAGAGCAGTCAGAAATCTGCTTATGAAAACAAATTTTTTTTTTCAAGATTAACGACTATAATAAAAAAAATATATATATATATTCAGATATCATCACTGATAATTTGTCAAGCAAATCATCACAGTGTGAAACAAAATGCAATAAAATTCATAATAAATGTTTCTTACAGTACCCCAGAAAATGATTTATTCTACGTACGCTACTCATTACTGATGAAATATGGAAATCAGAACTTTGTTGCTTGTGACTGCAACAATTATGAGTTTTGTGCAGTGTTGTGCATGCGCATTAAAAAAAGCTAAATTTAAGAAATTAATCTTGTTTAATATACAAAAAAGTTCAACTTAAATTGGTTATTTTCCAGTAACAAATTTTCAGTCAGCTCTACAATTATTATAAATTAATGATAATAACATAATACAAATAATCATAACATTAGTAGTAGTAGTGGGGGTATTAAAGAGGAGGAGGAGGATCTGGGGAAAAAAAATTAAAAAGTTGCCATACATAGCAGGTGTTGATAATAGGTGGAGATTTCCACTCAGAGAGACGATCAGAACAGAGTAAGTGGGGCATGAACAGAAAAAAAACATGACAAAGTTGCTGAAAAGCTTTAGAAAGTTCCAGCAGCTCGACTGGACAGAGGGGGAGCATGACAAAGCAATCACAAAGCTGTGGATGTGTAGGGCTGCAGCCAATCAGCAGGCAGTCAGCAATTTCATTCATCCCTCCTTTTTCGCTCAGATTCATGCTGTCCTTTTATTATAGGATGTAAGCTATCAGCCCTTCTTTACACGCCGAGCTCAATTCTGGAATGGAAAAATGGCTGCTATACTGACATGGAAATGCAAAGCCTTCTTCAGTCTCAATCGATAAGGTTCTGGCTGTAATAGAGAAGAGGGCACTAGATCCTCCCCTTGGTAATAGAGTTTACATCTAGTGCTATTCCCAAGCAGAAACTGCTCTGATGCCTTTGTCAAAACACAGTGGTATGATAAAGTTTATTAAAACAGGTATCGCAGCAGAACTTTCAAAACAACCTGTTTCAGGGCCAATGGCAAATACCAGATACACTCTAAAAAATCCTGGGTTATTTTTTTCAACCCAAATACTGGGTTATTTTTTCAGTATTTGGGTAGTTTTTGTGTTACCCAGCTCCTGGGTCAAACGTAACAATCCATTTTTTGGTTAGTTTTGTGTTACCCAGGTCCTGGGTCAGACGTAACCCAGCGGTTGAGTAATTTATCATGAAGTTTTTGCGTCCTCTTCAGGTGAGAGCAGTTCGAGAGTGTTGCATCTGTCTTTTCGCCTGATGGAAAGGCCTGATGCCCTGCATAAAATAAACAATTTTATTCATAAAGATACAGAATATAAATACTTTGGATGTTAACATATGTCCTCAGAGCTGTTTACTGTTTGTTTAAGGGCAGGTTACGGCGTCAGTCACAGCATATTTCGACTATGACTGAAACGCAGGGCGGTGGTCTGAAGTTAGCAGATCCCCACCGAACACGATTCCAGCTTGGACACGAGAACCAGCGTCGTTAAGGTGGAAACAGAATAACACAGACTGGTTGATTACACTTGTTGCTTACAATAACGTATAAATGTTTAATTTTTACTTGTAATGTTTGTTAAATAGGCAATATATATGGCCTACGTATTAAAAACGACATAAAATATGCTATACTGTATATGATATAAATAAAGAAAATAAAGGAAGTTATCATGCAAACCATTGGTTGTGCAGAGTATTTTACAAAAGTTTAGAGGATTTAAGTTCAGTAAACATTAATTCATGCAAGTAGTAAAAAAAAAAAAGCTCAAATGAAATCAACATTATGCTGGGTTAAATTAACTCATTATGCTAGGTTAAACAAACAACCCAATTTGCTGGGTAAAATTATCTCAACATTCTGCCCTATATTTACCCAGCCCTTGGGTTAAAAATAACACAAACTGGGTGTAACGAATCAGTCCACTGAAGGTGAGCGTAGTGAGAACCCAAGTGCAGTTTATTTACAGTGTGATCCAAACAATAATCTGTGACTTGACATGAACAGACTAGACTCACTGACAGCAGGTTACAACATCAGTACACGACAAGAGACAATGGCAACATGATGGCTACTTATATCAGACAAAGAGGGTCACATGACAAGAACAAACCAATGGGAAACAAGACACATGACTAAGACAACCAATCAGAACATGACACAAAGAACAGAGGAACCAATGGCATGAAGACAAGAGGGCAAGGGAAGCATGACACTAACAGCAAGAAATTATTCCAAAATAAAAGAAATGAAAACATGAACATGAACATGAAACAAAACCCAAACACCAAACCCCACATTACAATGGGGAGTTGACTCCAAAAGAGTAAATTCCTAGACTCTGAATAGCCCTAAAGGAAACAACTCTTGTTGTCAACTCTGTTGTTGTTTCCATAATCGTTCACTGATTCTCTGATACCATGTAGCGCATGCCAGTTAAGTGCACTCTTTCAGCAAGGAGTGAACAAAATGAAGTGAGGAATTCGGACACTGAGGTATTATACCACGCGGTAGAGAGCTGGAGTCTTTGTCACATACATGAACTTTGTCACATGTATCCTACATGAAGCTTATTTACACAACAGTCATAATGATTTTAGTTTGTAATTATAAATACCTCAGTGCCAGCTTTGTAGTTTAATTGTTATATTAATGCAATAAATATACATTTGGTTTTCCATGGTTAACCTATTTGTTCATAATCATTAAACTATCCATAAATCATTAAAAACTCACATTAAGAATTAGCAAATCATTAAGTGTACATTATTGAATGTATTTTGTATGTACTGTATGCTTCTGTTCAAGCAGCTTTTTAAGACAATGGGCATATGCGTTTAGAGCCATTTCCATTATAATTAGATGAATTCATTAAATAATACCTTCTTCCTCTTTTTTATTTTTTAAATTCTGACATAATACTCAACCACGGCTGTTCCTTGTGACTTTTCCTCTGTGAAATTAGGTATCGCCAATAGCTAGGTAACGATGTTGATAATTACATTTATTCGTTCAAGGTAATGTCATCACTAAATTGGACTAATTTGGACAGACTCGCTGAAAATTTGTTTTTTTAATAAGGGGAATTTTATGGCATCATGAGGGGGAGAAAAAATTAATTAATTAATTGTGTAAAAATGACTGCAATCTTGTATTATTCCTGACCCTGTTGTGATATAAAGTAAATGGAGTTGAGGAGTCAATTCCATCGACTCCTACAGTGGGAGTCGGAGTTGACTTTTCAAAAACTTGGAATCGAACACCCCTAAGAAACATACCAACTGTAGCGTCTGGACCAATCAAACACACAATTCTTCATTAGATTAACAAATCGCCACAGTCCCCTCACCCAATAAACTGGATGCCAGGATGTCTGCAAATGACACCAAACCATGGCAACCCTGACACCAGATACTTTTACGACCTCATGGAATGTGAGCAGGGAAAAGCACTGTCTTTTCATAAGGAAAATCCCCAAGGCACAGTAGGAATGGACTTTGTGTTTGAACTAAGAATCAGATTTTTCCCTCACATGTAAATCTGCTGAATATGCAAATGGTTCCATAATTTCATTCCTTATTTCTCTTCTTTGTACTGAGTTAAGCTTTAACCCTTTCCTATACTAACTGTATGCGTGTGTGTGTATGTGTATGTTAGACCAGTTTATGTGTTTATGTAGGATGTTAGACCAGTTTATGTGTTTATGTAGTATGTTAGACTAGTTTAAGTGTTTATGTAGTTAATAAAACCTTACTTGTATCACACTTGACGTGGTTCATTGTTTGCTCATAACTGGAGTCACTTAATCATGCAGACTTATGCTACAAGCTTTTGTAGAATTGTACAGTAAGGAAGTTATTTCCCTTAACCAGGAAATTAACATTCTTAGAATTGACAAGACAGTTGACCCTGAGAGGTCAGCTAAATATCTACAGCGGATCTAAAATATTCATAATTAATTATAACTAGTTATGATTAATTATTCATATTTCCCATGAGCTGATTCGTTACACAACAAACAAGAAATATGTTAAATATGTTGTGGTATTCCAGCTTAATATGCAGAAACAACTATAAATAAGCTATATGTAGGATAGTGATGCCCCCAAAATGTAAACTTCTCAACTTAGAATTAACAACAATGGTAATTATTATATAATGGCATAATAATTAATAATGGAAACACTAGGACACACATAGGCCCAACCGCTTCACTAGTGAGTAACCCAAGATGTAACGTCAAAGGTAGCAGACAGAAAAAATACAAAATCAATTACATGCTTAAATAAATAAATAAACAACAAAATAAATAAGTATGTGAATAAATAGATAAAAGTAAATAAGCAAATACAAATATTTAAATGAACGAATGAATTTAAATAAGCAAATAAGATAAATTAAGTAAATAAATAATTATTTATTTACCTGCTTTATTTAATTACTTGCTTGATTTCATTATTTGCTTATTTATTTACTTTTATCTATATATTAACCTAATTGACATTTGTTTGTTTGTTTGTTTACAGAACTATTTACTTAATTATTTATTGTTTTAAGTAATTTATTAAGTGAATAAGTAATTAAATAAATAAAAGTAAATCTAAATAAATTAAAGAATCAAGTACATAAGTCAGTTAATAAATATATAAAAGTAAAAAAAAGCAAAGAAATAAATAATTAGGTGAATAATTAAAGTCAAGTCAAGTCAAGTTTATTTGTACAGCGCTTTTCACGATACAAATCATTGCAAAGCAACTTTACAGCAAATTCAGTTTCTACAATATTTAGTGGTAGCTTATCAGTGGTGACACTGATGTACATATGGCAGAAATGTATGCAAAAATCAATTAAAGACGTAATAAAACAGACGATGAACACTATTAACAGCAATTATTATATGATGCAATCAAATTTATAGCAAAATGTGGTAGTTCTGTATTTTGTTTCAGGGTTGGCATCATCTGAGGTCCTCTGAGGGGTTGGCATCATCTCTTCTCAGGTGTTCTGGAAAATATAAAGTAGAAGTAAATAAAATAAATAAAAAGTAAATGAAAGTAGTAAATAAATAAATATGCCAAAACATCTACTATAATCATGAAATATTAGCATATAGCCATATGTTGAAAAAATATATATTTCCTCAGATTGTACAGCAACTTTTACACAAGTATTTGGAGAGAAATGTACATTCCAGTGAATTATTCATGGTTTATATTGTAAATTGAATCAGTAGAGCAGACCACATGCTTTTTTTTCATATTGTTACAGCATAATACAAAGGAAAAGAGAAAATAATCAGGAGGAAAAGCATGCGAAGAAAGAAAGAAAAAAGTGGATATAGATCAACCAATGTGAGTATGAGGCTATATGTTTGTCTGAATTGAACTGCTTGAGAAACCTGTCTGAAAACAGTATATTTTTGTTTTGCTTAATTGTTTGCCAGTTGGTTATGCTAGTGGTACAGAAATTGCACAATTAAAAAAAAATAATAATAAAATAAATAAAAGGACACCCGAAGCAGAAAAATATGTTTTGATTTAGGGCAGGAACATTCTGTAAATCTACCAACAGGGTGAGCTGCTCTAGTTTTCAGATAATAATTTAGCTGTTTTAGCAAAATCATTACTCAACTATTGAGCAAACATGAGTTGATGTACTCTGCCCTGTATATGAGAAGATAGAAAATGTCAGCCTGCCATCAAGGTCTTCAAAGTGAGACTACAGTGTACACACATACACACACACAGTACCAGCTAAGGGCTATTCCCACTCACTTCAAACGGAAACTTGAATAACAAGCACCCAATGAATCACATCTCCTTTATTATTAATTTCTCTCTGTGTGTGTCTGTGCTGCAGTGCGGAGGCTGTGTCTGCAGCAGTCCCAACAGCTCTCTCCATCAAACCCCATCAAACCCCACAACACACTGCAATACTCTACATCAGACATGGGGCAGATAGCAAGCAATTTGCAGTGGGATTTTCTGGAAACCAGATTTATTTAGAGAGGCTGGACATTATAAATCCCATTGCAGGAATAATTTGGGGCGCAATGGAGGAAAACTCTATTCTAGCGGATATGTGGGTTCTGTTCAAACAATCGTATTTGTGGGGACTTTGGATTTATGTCACCTGCAGAGAGCAATATTAGAGCAAAGAGATCCACATCTTGTGTCATGTAATTGTCTGTTTTCACAGTGTGGACAACCAATGGTCCCGGTCAGTGAGTTATTGACTGAATTGGAAGAAGTAATTGAATAAAGCAGAGTCCACAGTCGTCTAAACCTGCTGATTACAACTTAAAAGGAGTGAGAATTTATTTATTTATTTTTTAAATGAGCCAAGGCTTTTTTTTCCCAGCGCATTCCATAGCAGGTGTGCTGCTTTGTTATGTTTTCAACATTTTTTCATTTGAAGTATCATTGGCCAAAAGAGAATGATGTTACATGTTTTAATTTTTTTTTTTTTTTAAAGATCCATATAATTTATAATTTGATAAACAAGCTTAGATATTGACTAATACACACTGAAACTCAAAGGTGTTCATGAAAAAAAAGGGTAATATAAAAGTATTAATATTGCAGTATAGTAAAACGTACAACAGTAATAATAAAAACATTGTATTATTAATAATGTTTTTCATCCATGTTTTAATTTATTATATTATTATTATTACAGTATATTTAATTTATTATATTATTTATTTTATAGCTTACTCTGTAGAGTAAGTATTTCTGAGGTCTAAGAAACATATTGGAATGCATCTCCATCCCCAATGATGGTATGAAATTAATATTAATATAAGTTTAATTATATGGAAAAATATTGTAATAATATTGTGATCATATTGGAAGGAAGCAAGCAAACAATTAAATATATTGCTACTGTATAAAAAGTACTTCTTAAAATAATAATAATAATAATAACAACATTTATTTAAAAGTTACATTGATTGTTATTATTATAAAACCAAGATATTTAGGTCTAAAAATTATGAAATTATGTTATTGAAACCATTTATGTGGTGCATTATTGTTTTATTTTCTTTCACTTATTTATTTATTTATTTATTTTTAATCTTGACTAAAGTCATACTTAGCAGTTGAAAAATATAGATCCGTTTTGTTTCTATTTTGTCTCTTGTAAGGAAAACATATGATGCTTGTTTTACAGTAAGGTTCAGTAGCTGCACTCACACTCAGTTGTTTAAATATTTCAGTGACATGTCCACTCTGAATGTCAAACACAGAGCTCGTCTGTGGAGGCCTGTTGGATTCGTTCCTGAAGAGTCTCTTAAGAGCTGCTCTGTGACTGGAGCAGCTCAGCAAAGCACACATTTACAAGCCACATAACTGGAAGCTCTGGGAACCCACACACAGCCAAGCCTCATTTGTCTTGCTGAAAACCTACTTGTTCGGCCCCAAAGAGGGTAAAGTGGGATTAATTTCCATCCCATCCTAGTCCGATTCAATCAGCTCTCATTGACTGGCTACTTCCCCTCACAGACGGCACAGATGAGATCCGGACACTGCTTAATTTCACTGTCTGTTGTACAGTTGTGCTAATGAAAATGATAGCTGCCTGCAGATGACAGGAAGGAGCTTTGAGAGGGGAGGAGTGAGCTGTACCAGTAACTCTGGAGAGACCTAAATCTAATAGAGTTAGATAGCAGTAGCAGTGAAGAGTTGTCAAATTGCCAAAAAATAAAATAAATCAAAATAAATAAATTAATTAACAATAATAATATAATTATTATTATTATTACAGGGTAGCAGTAGCACAAGGGTTTTCAAATCACCAAAAAAAGAGAAAAAAATGTTTTAAAATATTTTAATAACAACAATAATCATAATCAGTAGCAGCAGGAGCATAATAGATTTCATCAAATATACTACTACTATAGTACTACTACTACTACTACAACTGATAATCATTTTAATCTATCGAATAAAATTAATTTATACCAAATTATGCGGTTAATGAGATAAATTGATTATTTTAATAATTGATAACTATGGTTCCCTTTCAGGAACTCGAGCTGCGTCGAAACGCTACGCTCCTGCATTACCACGCTCTGAATCACATGTGCAATCAGTCCAATGGATGGGCGAGACGTCACGGGCAGGGTTAGATGTATCATTTTCGATTTTTGATATGCATCTTATCAAACCAGACCGTGTTTACTCGTCTGGTTGTTTGATTGCATTTAATTCTGAGGAATAAAATTAAGTATTTATCTGACTATGAGAAGTTAGATATACAGGGGCTCTTGGGATAAACATTTCTCGAGTAAGAGCACGTGCTTACCTCTCTTCCTCTGAGGAGGTTGAGGAGGTCAGCAGGGGCTGCTGGGCGGGAGCAGTCCCAACCTACCGTGTTACAGCTCCTCATTCTGGGGGCATCACTTAACGTACTCTGCAGAGTCTAGAGTCACAGTAGCGCTCCCAGGCCGAAGGCTTTTAGCAGAAGGCGGTTCTGCGGACCGTCATTCTCGCTGGATAGTCTCCGTCTAAAACGTCCTGACGCTTAAGGCCTAAAGGACTTCTGAGGGCCAGCTCCCTCTGGGGAAGAGTGGTGTATACCACATTACACGGTGCCTGTCTCTCCTCAGTGCCCTCAGGAGATCAGTCTGATGATGCTTGTTTTACAGTAAGGTTCAGTAGCTGCACTCACACTCAGTTGTTTAAATATTTCAGTGACATGTCCACTCTGAATGTCAAACACAGAGCTCGTCTGTGGAGGCCTGTTGGATTCGTTCCTGAAGAGTCTCTTAAGAGCTGCTCTGTGACTGGAGCAGCTCAGCAAAGCACACATTTACAAGCCACATAACTGGAAGCTCTGGGAACCCACACACAGCCAAGCCTCATTTGTCTTGCTGAAAACCTACTTGTTCGGCCCCAAAGAGGGTAAAGTGGGATTAATTTCCATCCCATCCTAGTCCGATTCAATCAGCTCTCATTGACTGGCTACTTCCCCTCACAGACGGCACAGATGAGATCCGGACACTGCTTAATTTCACTGTCTGTTGTACAGTTGTGCTAATGAAAATGATAGCTGCCTGCAGATGACAGGAAGGAGCTTTGAGAGGGGAGGAGTGAGCTGTACCAGTAACTCTGGAGAGACCTAAATCTAATAGAGTTAGATAGCAGTAGCAGTGAAGAGTTGTCAAATTGCCAAAAAATAAAATAAATCAAAATAAATAAATTAATTAACAATAATAATATAATTATTATTATTATTACAGGGTAGCAGTAGCACAAGGGTTTTCAAATCACCAAAAAAAGAGAAAAAAATGTTTTAAAATATTTTAATAACAACAATAATCATAATCAGTAGCAGCAGGAGCATAATAGATTTCATCAAATATACTACTACTATAGTACTACTACTACTACTACAACTGATAATCATTTTAATCTATCGAATAAAATTAATTTATACCAAATTATGCGGTTAATGAGATAAATTGATTATTTTAATAATTGATAACTATGGTTCCCTTTCAGGAACTCGAGCTGCGTCGAAACGCTACGCTCCTGCATTACCACGCTCTGAATCACATGTGCAATCAGTCCAATGGATGGGCGAGACGTCACGGGCAGGGTTAGATGTATCATTTTCGATTTTTGATATGCATCTTATCAAACCAGACCGTGTTTACTCGTCTGGTTGTTTGATTGCATTTAATTCTGAGGAATAAAATTAAGTATTTATCTGACTATGAGAAGTTAGATATACAGGGGCTCTTGGGATAAACATTTCTCGAGTAAGAGCACGTGCTTACCTCTCTTCCTCTGAGGAGGTTGAGGAGGTCAGCAGGGGCTGCTGGGCGGGAGCAGTCCCAACCTACCGTGTTACAGCTCCTCATTCTGGGGGCATCACTTAACGTACTCTGCAGAGTCTAGAGTCACAGTAGCGCTCCCAGGCCGAAGGCTTTTAGCAGAAGGCGGTTCTGCGGACCGTCATTCTCGCTGGATAGTCTCCGTCTAAAACGTCCTGACGCTTAAGGCCTAAAGGACTTCTGAGGGCCAGCTCCCTCTGGGGAAGAGTGGTGTATACCACATTACACGGTGCCTGTCTCTCCTCAGTGCCCTCAGGAGATCGGTCTGCCAACCCTGCTGGTGTTCCAGGGCACAGCGGTCTCCGGCGAGTGCTTCTCTCAGTTACCGCCCGGAAACGTAGCGGTGCTAAGAGGCTCGCGACCTCCACGGAGGTCTCTAGAGCAGCTAGTACGGCCGTACCCTGCCGGTTCGCCACTTCAGGGCACCGAGCTAGCCACTCTAAGTGCACCAGAGGCCAGACTTGTGAGACTGATTCCCTTAGTAGACTAACGTGTCTCGGTGGGTCCTGCACACTGTAGAGTGAGGCTATGGAATCCAGTTCTCCTCCGCCTCACTTTAAACGAGGTCATCCCCACTATGGTGGGTCCCGAGCAAGCTCTGGTCATGGAACAGAAATAGTTACTCTTTCGAGGAAGGAGGCCATCGAGGTGGTCCCTCCTCACGTAGCAGAGTCTGGGTTCTACAGTCGGTACTTCACCATTCCGAGGAAGGATGGAGGTTGCATCCTATTTTAGATCTGCGTCATTTGAACCGCTCAGTCAGGCGACTGAAGTTCAGCACGGTCGCACTCAAACAAGTCGTGTCTCAGATCAAGTCCGAGGACTGGTTTGGCATGATCAATCTAAAAGATGCACATCAGTTCCTGAGGTTTGCTTTTGGGGGCAAAAGAATACCAACACCAAGTTCTTCCTTTGGCCTTGCACTCTCACCCCACACTTTCACGACTCAACTACATCGACGATTGGTTGATATTAGCTCAATCAGAGCGGATGGCAGTTCGACATCGAGATGTCATTCTCACTCACACGAAAGAGCTGGGGTTAAGACTTAACGCCAAGAAAAGTGTGCTTTCTCCAGTACAGAGAACCACTTATCTGGGCGTGGTGTGGGATTCGACCACAATGCAGGCACGTATGTCTCCTGCTCAGATCGAGTCGATCCTCACCGCAGTCGCGAGAGTGAGAGAACGCCGGTCACTCACTGTCAAGCAGTTCCAGACTGCTGGGTCTGATGGCAGCCGCGTCCAACGTGGTTACTTTTGGCCTGCTGTACATGAGACCCCTACAGTGGTGGCTTAAGACCAAGGGGTTCTCCCCGAGGGGAAACTCGCTTCGCATGCTCAAGGTCACGCGGCGGTGCCTACGTGCCTTAGACATGTGAAAGAAACCTTGGTTCTTATCTCAGGGCCTGGTGTGGGAGCTCCTGGTCGCCGCATATGCTAGCGACGGATGCATCTTTCACCGGTTGGGAGCGGTCATGAGGCCACCATCTCACGTGGCGCATAAGTTGACTGGAGATGCTGGCTGTGTTTCTAGCTTTGAAACACTTCCTCCCAGGCCTAAGAGATCGCTATGTGTTGGTGC
>NW_015505866.1:864703-886405 GCF_001515645.1 Sinocyclocheilus grahami
GCGTCCAACGTGGTTACTTTTGGCCTGCTGTACATGAGACCCCTACAGTGGTGGCTTAAGACCAAGGGGTTCTCCCCGAGGGGAAACTCGCTTCGCATGCTCAAGGTCACGCGGCGGTGCCTACGTGCCTTAGACATGTGAAAGAAACCTTGGTTCTTATCTCAGGGCCTGGTGTGGGAGCTCCTGGTCGCCGCATATGCTAGCGACGGATGCATCTTTCACCGGTTGGGAGCGGTCATGAGGCCACCATCTCACGTGGCGCATAAGTTGACTGGAGATGCTGGCTGTGTTTCTAGCTTTGAAACACTTCCTCCCAGGCCTCGCTATGTGTTGGTGTGCACCGACATCACAGCAGTGGTCTTTTATATATGTGGGGGCAGACATCCTGTCGAGGCAGGGGCCGAGACCCGGGGAATAGATACCTCACCCCGAGGGGTGAAGCAGACTTGGAGAGTCTTTGGCCAGGCTTAGGTGACTTGTTTACGACTCAGATGATATTGCACGGTCCCCTCTGGTTCTCTCTCGGACTCATCCAGCTCCACTGGGGCCCCTGCCCGGAGCTGTGGGTGTGGCCTCTGAGGAGGCACAACTCATAGCTTTCAGTCTCTCACGGTTGTTGAGACCATCCATCATCCAGAGCTCCCTCTATGAGGAAACTGTACTTCTTGGTGCGGAGACCGCCAGCTCGACCCAGCTAACTGCCCGTTTGGTACAGTTCTGGAGTTCCTGCAGGCCTGTTTATCTGCAGGGTTGACCCACTTCACCCTAGAGGTCTTCGTGGCAGCCATTGCGGCCTACCACGCCCCTCTCGGTGGCCATTTAGTGGGAAGACACCCTCTTCTTACACGTTTCCTCTGCAGTGCGCTAAGGCCAGAGAAGCTTATGCTAAGTGGTGGATCAGGATGCTATACCAAGCCTTGAGTCCTCTGATCTTCCCTCTCCTTCGGGGGTCAAGGCTCACTCCTCCAGAAGTTGGCCTTCGGGACGGTGGGCCCCGCTTACTTTAGCCATTCCTGGCTCCCTTTTCTCTCACCTTAGTCGTGCTCTTCCACACTAGGCAGGGATTTGCAAGTCTGGTGGCGTGGGCATTCTCGTTCCCGTAGCGTTTCGACGCAGCTCGAGTTCCTGAAGGGGAACATCTCCAGGTTACGCATGTAACCATGGTTCCCCGAAGGGAACGAGACACTGCGTCTCAGTACCATACTTCCGGCATCCCTGCCAGTGCTTGCTTCACTCCAAGAAGCTGATGCCGGTTTCACCGCACATGCTTTTATGCTTCCTGGTTGCTACGTCCCCCCGCCCGTGACATCTCGCCCATCCATTGGACTGATTACACATGTGATTCAGAGCGTGGTCACGCTGGAGGCGTTCCCGTAGCGTTTCGACGCAGCGTCTCGTTCCCTTCAGGGAACCATGGTTACATGCGTAACCTGGAGACGTTTTGTTTCTCATTAGGTTTATACAATTACAATTTAATATAAAATTAATGGTAAATACTTAAACTTAAAACATTATTTTAATAGTATAAAGATAAATAATGGTAAATATTTTCTATATAATACTTTAATGTAAAAAACATTAATGTTATAAAATAATTAATGGAACTTGTAAAATATGAATAATGTCACAAAGTAACAGAAGGAGCAACAGATCATTTCTTCAGTATTGTTACATACATCCAGTGAAACAAATTATAGAAAAAGACATAAAAGGAGGATGATTGTTGATTGGAATAAGGCAGACCTGAATTCAAGCTTGCATTTGATTGCTGAGTGACAGGTTTTAGTGGACCAAATGATTGGAAAAATCTAGCATGTCACCAGAGAAGAGTCACTTTTTACATCACTTTTTTTTGTAGGCAAAATAAATGAATTATATAAAATGTATAAAAACAATAATAAATGAAACACACGCATGGATGAATTAACAATAAGATCATTCACAATAAGTTTAGAAAACCACTAGGGTGCATTTCATGTCATGTCAACTTTTAAATATATCCTTTGAAGGAAGGAGGTCCCTAGCAAGGGCAATGTCATATTTGGGGGTACCTGGCATCAAAATACCCTGCATTAGTACATCTAGGGATTCTGAACCAACCGCTCTGCGAAAGAATGGAACAGCAGGAGTGTCATGGCACAGACCTGTAAGAGCGGCAAAGCTCACATTTTTACCACAAAAACACACACAGAGCGGAGGATGACATGGGATTTGAGTTGTATGTCACACTAATGCCACTTGCAGACTTATTAAGCTCTTCACCATGGCGATGATGAGTCATTCACCAGCTCCAGACCCTTGCCACTGTCAGGCAGCTTCCAACAGAAAATAAATAAATAAATATATTCAGTGTTTTAAAAGCACATCCAACTGTACTAAATTAATTCCACATGTCCAGTTCCTTTTCAGTCGGTCACTCTCGACGTCACGAACTGGGATCTCGCTTAGAAAGACCAATCCACTTCGAGTGTAAACTAAACGAGCCAATGCACATTGGCATGCGATGATTGCATCCAGCTGCCGCTGATCACAGCGTGAGCATAAAAAGGCAGCCAGTGCAACGCATACCAGCTTTTCACTTCGGAGCCGAATGATAACATCGCTCTGCTCCTACCAATATCTTTGTTTGTGACAACGAGTTCAATGCACTCTAGGGAGCTTTTTGTGTTGGCGGACGGCGCTTCAGCGGTGGTCGTTCCTGTTTCGGGTGGGTTGCGCACTTCAGGCTGCACTACCCCCTGTTGTGCTGCAAGCGACCATTTTCCCTGTGCGTCTCAGTCCGTAAAAGAGCATTTCCCTGAAAGAGCCTATTTCTCTTACATGGGTGCATCTTTGTAAAGATGATGGATCGTCTTTTTAAAGATGCTGTTTCACTTTGGGGGATGGTGAATGCACCTCTCCCTCCCCCGGAGGAGGGCCAGGTGGAGAATCTGGTTTCCAAAAATCTGGACGAGAGAGCGGTTTTCTCTGTCTCTGGTTCCCAAGATCGGACCACACTCATCCTCCTCTCTTGCCAGCAGGCAGCAAACCGTGGAACCTAGTAAGCATTGCACTGCACACTTAGACCCCTCTTCGGTCCGCCCACGAGCCACCCGAGTTGGATCCCTGCGTTCCACCTTGGTGCTCCACTGCAGGTACGGCGGTGGTTCTGCTGGTCCCGCTTGCACGGTATCTGGATGCCTGGCTAACGCTACCCAGCCCATCTCGCTGGCTTCTGCGGACCATCAGCCTCGGCTATGCAATTCAGTTCACCCGGCGTCCCCCCAAGTTCAGTGGCATCTGCTTCACGGCAGTGAAGGTGGCCAATGCTCCTGTCTTGTGTGCGGAGATCGCAGTCCTACTGGCGAAGGAAGCGATAGAGCCGGTCCCTCCAGCCGATATGAAGATGGGGTTTTACAGCCCCTACTTTATATTACCCAAGAAAGGTGGTGGGTTATGACCAATCTTGGATCTGCGTGTCTTGAACTGGGCCCTTCGCCGGGTACTGTTCAAGATGTTGACGCAGAAACATATCTTTGAGTGCATCTGTCCCGAGATTGGTTTGCAGCGATAGACCTGAAGGATGCGTATTTTCATGTGTCGATCATTCTGCGCCACAGACCATTTCTGCAGTTCGCGTTCGAAGGACGTGCATATCAGTACAAGGTCCTGCCCTTCGGGCTGTCTCTGTCTCCCCGTGTCTTCACGAAAGTTGCGGAGGGGGCTCTCGTTCCCCTCAGAGAGCAGAGTGTTCGCATCCTCAACTATCTTGACGATTGGCTTTTACTAGCACAGTCTCGGGATCAGTTGTGCGAGCACAGGGACCTGGTACTCCGGCACCTCAGCCAGTTGGGTCTTTGGGTCAACTGGGAAAAGAGCAAACTCTCCCCGATGCAGGGGATCTTTTTTCTCGGTATGGATTTGGATTCGGTCAAACAGACAGCACGCCTCACAGAGGAACGTGCGTGATCGGTGCTGAACTGCTGGAATTCATTCAACGGCAGGACAGTGGTCCCACTGAAACAATTTCAGAGGCTCCTGGGGCATACGGCAGCTGCATGAGCAATTACACCGCTGGGGTGCTTCATATGAGACCACTTCAGAACTGGCTTCATGGCCGAGTCCCGAGGTGGGCGTGGCAAACTGGGATCTCGCTTAGAAAGACCAATCCACTTCGAGTGTAAACTAAACGAGCCAATGCACATTGGCATGCGATGATTGCATCCAGCTGCCGCTGATCACAGCGTGAGCATAAAAAGGCAGCCAGTGCAACGCATACCAGCTTTTCACTTCGGAGCCGAATGATAACATCGCTCTGCTCCTACCAATATCTTTGTTTGTGACAACGAGTTCAATGCACTCTAGGGAGCTTTTTGTGTTGGCGGACGGCGCTTCAGCGGTGGTCGTTCCTGTTTCGGGTGGGTTGCGCACTTCAGGCTGCACTACCCCCTGTTGTGCTGCAAGCGACCATTTTCCCTGTGCGTCTCAGTCCGTAAAAGAGCATTTCCCTGAAAGAGCCTATTTCTCTTACATGGGTGCATCTTTGTAAAGATGATGGATCGTCTTTTTAAAGATGCTGTTTCACTTTGGGGGATGGTGAATGCACCTCTCCCTCCCCCGGAGGAGGGCCAGGTGGAGAATCTGGTTTCCAAAAATCTGGACGAGAGAGCGGTTTTCTCTGTCTCTGGTTCCCAAGATCGGACCACACTCATCCTCCTCTCTTGCCAGCAGGCAGCAAACCGTGGAACCTAGTAAGCATTGCACTGCACACTTAGACCCCTCTTCGGTCCGCCCACGAGCCACCCGAGTTGGATCCCTGCGTTCCACCTTGGTGCTCCACTGCAGGTACGGCGGTGGTTCTGCTGGTCCCGCTTGCACGGTATCTGGATGCCTGGCTAACGCTACCCAGCCCATCTCGCTGGCTTCTGCGGACCATCAGCCTCGGCTATGCAATTCAGTTCACCCGGCGTCCCCCCAAGTTCAGTGGCATCTGCTTCACGGCAGTGAAGGTGGCCAATGCTCCTGTCTTGTGTGCGGAGATCGCAGTCCTACTGGCGAAGGAAGCGATAGAGCCGGTCCCTCCAGCCGATATGAAGATGGGGTTTTACAGCCCCTACTTTATATTACCCAAGAAAGGTGGTGGGTTATGACCAATCTTGGATCTGCGTGTCTTGAACTGGGCCCTTCGCCGGGTACTGTTCAAGATGTTGACGCAGAAACATATCTTTGAGTGCATCTGTCCCGAGATTGGTTTGCAGCGATAGACCTGAAGGATGCGTATTTTCATGTGTCGATCATTCTGCGCCACAGACCATTTCTGCAGTTCGCGTTCGAAGGACGTGCATATCAGTACAAGGTCCTGCCCTTCGGGCTGTCTCTGTCTCCCCGTGTCTTCACGAAAGTTGCGGAGGGGGCTCTCGTTCCCCTCAGAGAGCAGAGTGTTCGCATCCTCAACTATCTTGACGATTGGCTTTTACTAGCACAGTCTCGGGATCAGTTGTGCGAGCACAGGGACCTGGTACTCCGGCACCTCAGCCAGTTGGGTCTTTGGGTCAACTGGGAAAAGAGCAAACTCTCCCCGATGCAGGGGATCTTTTTTCTCGGTATGGATTTGGATTCGGTCAAACAGACAGCACGCCTCACAGAGGAACGTGCGTGATCGGTGCTGAACTGCTGGAATTCATTCAACGGCAGGACAGTGGTCCCACTGAAACAATTTCAGAGGCTCCTGGGGCATACGGCAGCTGCATGAGCAATTACACCGCTGGGGTGCTTCATATGAGACCACTTCAGAACTGGCTTCATGGCCGAGTCCCGAGGTGGGCGTGGCGTAGTGTCGCACGGGCCCCCAACTGCACTGGCATATCAATTGCCTAGAGCTGTTAGCGGTGTGCCTTGCCTTGAACCATCGAACCATCTCATTACAAGTTGGAAGGTTCTGAGGTCACTGTGCCATTCACATTCCAGGTCTGCTCAACTGCGCGGCCAACGAGCTGTCACGAGCTGCGCTCCCAGGGGAATGGAGACTGCATCCCCAGATGGTCCAGCTGATTTGGAGACATTTCGGAGGCACTCAGGTAGACCTGTTTGCCTCTCCAGAAACCTCTCACTGTCAGTTGTACTCCCTGACCGAGGGAACACTGGCACACAGCTGGCCGCGGGGCCTGCGCAATTATACGTTACCCCCAGTGAGACTTCTCGCACAGACACTGTGTAAGGTCAGGGAGGATGAGGAGCAGGTCCTGCTTGTGGCGTCATATTGGCCCACTCGGACCTGGTTCCTGGAACTAATGCTCCTCGTGACAGCCCTTCCCTGGCTGATTCCTCTGAGGAAGGATCTACTGACTTAGAGACGGGCACCCTGTGGCACCCGCGTCCAGACCTCTGGAAACTTCATGTCTGGTCCCTGGACGGGACACAAAGGTTCTAGATGACCTACCCCAGGAGGTAGTTGACACCATCACTTCAGCGAGAGCACGGTCTACCTTGAAGTGGAACCTGTTCGTTGAGTGGTGTTCTTCTCGCAGAGAATGCCCGATCAGGGTTGTGCTTTCCTTTTTGCAGCAAGGGTTGGAGCGAAGGCTGTCTCCCTCCACCCTTAAAGTCTATGTTGTCTATGCTGCAATTGCTGCTAACCATGACAATGGTGACTGGTCTTCTTGTTGCGAGGAGCGCAGGAGGCTCGCACAGGACACTGGAAGAGGCAGCATCCATGGTGCCTTGGTAAGGATCCCAATCCGTCGGTCACGACGTGACTCATAGTGACCAACTGAAAGGGAATGTCTCGGTTACATATGTAACCATCGTTCCCTGAAGGAGGGAATGGAGACGTCATGTCCCGTCGCCGGGTTACTGGCTCGGCTCCTCAGCGAAAACCTGGTATGCGTTGCACCTGCTGCCTTTTTATGCTCACGTTGTAATCAGCGGAAGCTGGATGCAATCATCTCATGCCAATGTCCATTGGTTAGTTCAGTTTTCGCGTTCGAAGGACGTGCATATCAGTACAAGGTCCTGCCCTTCGGGCTGTCTCTGTCTCCCCGTGTCTTCACGAAAGTTGCGGAGGGGGCTCTCGTTCCCCTCAGAGAGCAGAGTGTTCGCATCCTCAACTATCTTGACGATTGGCTTTTACTAGCACAGTCTCGGGATCAGTTGTGCGAGCACAGGGACCTGGTACTCCGGCACCTCAGCCAGTTGGGTCTTTGGGTCAACTGGGAAAAGAGCAAACTCTCCCCGATGCAGGGGATCTTTTTTCTCGGTATGGATTTGGATTCGGTCAAACAGACAGCACGCCTCACAGAGGAACGTGCGTGATCGGTGCTGAACTGCTGGAATTCATTCAACGGCAGGACAGTGGTCCCACTGAAACAATTTCAGAGGCTCCTGGGGCATACGGCAGCTGCATGAGCAATTACACCGCTGGGGTGCTTCATATGAGACCACTTCAGAACTGGCTTCATGGCCGAGTCCCGAGGTGGGCGTGGCAGCACGGCACTCACTGGGTCCAAGTTACACCGGCCTGTCGCCAAACCTTCACCCTGTGGTCAGATCTTGCATTTCTCCAGGCAGGAGTGCCCCTAGAACAGGTCTCCAAGCATGCTGGGGTTTACACGGATGCCTCCACCACCGGCTGGGGAGCCACGTACAATGGGCACGTAGTGTCGCGGGTGTGGACGGGCCCCCAACTGCACTGGCATATCAATTGCCTAGAGCTGTTAGCGGTGTGCCTTGCCTTGAACCATCTCAAAGGGCACTTACAAGTTGGAAGGTTCTGAGGTCACTGTGCCATTCACATTCCAGGTCTGCTCAACTGCACAGCCGACGAGCTATCACGAGCTACACTCCCAGGAGAATGGTGACTCCATCCCCAGATGGTCCAGCTGATATGGAGACGTTTCGGAGCCACTCAGGTAGACCTGTTTGCCTCTCCAGAAACCTCTCACTGCCAGTTGTTCTACTCCCTGACCGAGGGAACACTCAGCACAGACGCACTGGCACACACAAATGCAAGTGTGCGTTTCCCCAAGTGAGCCTTCTTGCACAGATGCTGTACAAGGTCAGGGAGGACAAGGAGCAGGTCCCGCTTGTGGCACTGTATTGGCCTACTCGGACCTGGTTCCCGGAACTAATGCTCCTTGTGACAGCCCCTCCCTGGCAGATTCCTCTGAGGAAGGATCTACTGACTCAGAGATGGGGCACCCTGTGGCACCCGCAGGTTCTAGGCAACCTACACCAGCAGATAGTTGACACATCACTTCAGCAAGAGCACTGTCTACGAGACACGCTTACGCCTTGAAGTGGAACCTGTTCCCTTCGGGCTGTCCCTGTTGCCCCGTGTCTTTACGAAAGTTACGGAGGCAGCCCTTGTTCCCACGAGAGAGCCGGGCATTCGCATCCTCAACTACCTCGATGATTGGCTCATACTCGCCCAGTCTCAGGATCAGTTGTGCGAGCACAGGGACTTGGTGTTTTCACACCTCAGCCTGTTGGGCCTTCAGGTCAACTGGGAAAAGAGCAAACTCTCCCCGATGCAGAGGATCTCTTTTTCTCGGTATGGAGTTGGACTCGGTCGAACAGACAGCCCGCCTCACGCAGGAACGTGCTCAGTCGGTGTTGAACTGCTTGAATACATTCAAGAGCAGGATGGCGGTCCCACTGAAATTGTTTCAGAGGCTCCTGGGGCATATGGCGGCCACGGCGGCAGTCACGCCACTGGGGCTACTCCATATGAGACCGCTGCAGCACTGGCTCCATGGCCGAGTCCCGAGGTGGGCGTGGCAACGCGGCACCTTCCGGGTCCAGGTGACACCGGCCTGCCGCCAAACCTTCACCCCGTGGTCAGACCTTGCGTTTCTCTGGGCAGGGGTGCCCCTAGAACAGGTCTCCAAGCATGCTGGGGTTTACACGGATGCCTCCACCACCGGCTGGGGAGCCACGTACAATGGGCACGTAGTGTCGCGGGTGTGGACGGGCCCCCAACTGCACTGGCATATCAATTGCCTAGAGCTGTTAGCGGTGTGCCTTGCCTTGAACCATCTCAAAGGGCACTTACAAGTTGGAAGGTTCTGAGGTCACTGTGCCATTCACATTCCAGGTCTGCTCAACTGCACAGCCGACGAGCTATCACGAGCTACACTCCCAGGAGAATGGTGACTCCATCCCCAGATGGTCCAGCTGATATGGAGACGTTTCGGAGCCACTCAGGTAGACCTGTTTGCCTCTCCAGAAACCTCTCACTGCCAGTTGTTCTACTCCCTGACCGAGGGAACACTCAGCACAGACGCACTGGCACACACAAATGCAAGTGTGCGTTTCCCCAAGTGAGCCTTCTTGCACAGATGCTGTACAAGGTCAGGGAGGACAAGGAGCAGGTCCCGCTTGTGGCACTGTATTGGCCTACTCGGACCTGGTTCCCGGAACTAATGCTCCTTGTGACAGCCCCTCCCTGGCAGATTCCTCTGAGGAAGGATCTACTGACTCAGAGATGGGGCACCCTGTGGCACCCGCGTCCAAACCTCTGGAAAGTTCATGTTTGGTCCCTGGACGGGACGCGGAGGTTCTAGGCAACCTACACCAGCAGATAGTTGACACATCACTTCAGCAAGAGCACTGTCTACGAGACACGCTTACGCCTTGAAGTGGAACCTGTTCGTTGAGTGGTGTTCTTCTCGCCAAGAAGACCCCCGGAGATGCCCGATCAGGGTCGTGCTTTCCTTTTTACAGCAAGGGTTGGAGCGAAGACTGTCTCCCAGGCTGTCTCTACCAAAAAGGGGCGCAGGAGGCTCGCACAGGACACTGGAAGGGGCAGCATGGTGCTTGGTGGTCCATGGTGCTTTGGTAGGGATCCGAATTTGTTGGTCACCGGCATGACGTTGAGAGTGACCTACTGAAAGGGAACGTCTCGGTTACGTATGTAACGCTGAGCGGCCGGGTCAACGGCTTGGCTCCTCAGCGAAAACCTGGTATGCGTTGCACCGGCTGCCTTTTTATGCTCACGCTGTGATCAGCGGAAGCTGGATGCAATAATCGCATGCCAATGTGCATTGGCTCTTTTAGTTAACACTCGAAGTGGATTGGTCTCTCTAAGCGAGATCCCAATTCGTTGGTCACCAACGTGACGTCTCCGTTCCCTTCAGGGAACGAGGGTTACATATGTAACAGAGACGTTCTTCTCAGTCTAGAAAGCACAAATTCATCCAAGTCTATGACATTTATTTGGCTGCAACTTTTGTCATATTACGTCCACCAATCTTTTTACTCAATCCATATGTTGGTCTAACCAGTACTTTTTTACCCAATGATGTTTAAACAGGACATCAGATAACAAAAGTGTTTATTGACTGCCCAAATGTCCAAATGTTAGTAATCACAGTCAATGTCAGCAAATGTTTACCAAGTACTGTAGTTATTTCCATCACATGTGAGTCTGGCTGACAGGCTATTTTCACGAGCTGCATGATGCACTGTCAATGTTGATATAACTCACATGTCATGCATTTTACCTCGATGCACAGTATTGACTGCCTTTCACACAGCACGGGTGTCGCCGTGTTGATGTCATTTACACACCACCTCTACTGTGAGACTGTGAGGATTTATAGCATTATATCATGGCATTGCCCAGAATTCATGTCATTACCCAACATTCATCATACATGCAATGCTCACATGGACCATACCCATAATTACCTCTCAAGCTCAGCTGAGAGAGACTTTCATATTCGTGTTCACTAACCGCAAACAAACTGCTGGTATTGCTCTTTAAATGCAGTGTTGAGCAAGCTCCACCAAAACATAACTACTGTAGATATTAACACTTTTATTGAGGAAGTACGCATTAAATTGATTAAAAGCAAGAACAAGAACAAAATTGTGAGTCACCATACCTGGCCACATGTCACGTCACTTTCACAAAAATATTAAGCAGCACAACTGTTCTGTTCTGATCTGATTCAACATTGATTATAATCAATCAGCATATTAGAAAGATTTCTGAAGGATCATGTGACACTGAAGACTGGGGTAATGATGCTGAAAATTCAGTTTTACCATCACTGAAACTAATTTAAAACATATTTTTTAAATAATTAATACATAATACTGTTAATACTTTTAAACTGTAATAATATTTCAAAATATTACAGTTTTTACTGTATTTTTGATCAAATGCAGCCTTAGTGAACATAAAAGACTTGTTTCAAAAACATAAAAACAAAAAAACTTGAAGACATCAAACTTTTAAACGGATATTAGTAGTGAACATGACAAACTACTTTCTAAATTTAATTACTTGGATCAGATTGCGCACAGGTTTGATACACTTTTGGTGAAAATGTAAAAACAAAAAAACTTGAAGACATCAAACTTTTAAACGGATATTAGTAGTGAACATGACAAACTACTTTCTAAATTTAATTAATTGGATCAGATTGCGCACAGGTTTGATACACTTTTGGTGAAAATGTCTATGTGCAGAATTGCTCATAAGCAAGTGTTAATCTTAACAGACCTTCTTTATCAATGGCAAACAAATCAAGTCAAGACAAGTCACCTTTATTTGAGAAGCACTTTATACTATACTGATTGTGTCAAAGCAGCTTTACAGTATCAAACGGGAATGTAATTTGTCAATAATGCAAGAAAACAATAAAAGAGTAATTTTTCCAGCTAGAGTCAGTTCATTGATGATTCAGTGGTGTCATCATGCAAGGTGCTGTTGCAGGTTTGGTTTCAATTGCTTGAAGGTAAATACTCCACTTCATCCAGTGCTCATGTTCTCTGTCAGTTTTATGGACTGACAAACTGCTTCAAATTATTTAATGTGTAGTTAAGCTGACCGAATGATTCATACTGAATCACAAACCAAATAAGACCGTTTGCCGAGTCATTTGATCCATTTATTGAAAAGATCCAACACAAAAGTGTTTCATTTGCAAAACCCGATATTGCTTGCTCCAATTCTAAATGGTGAATGGTTTGAAATAAATAAATAAATAAATAGTGATGTTTCCCACTCATTTAGCCAAATGAGATATGTAGTTAAACTAATAGCTTTGTTCCTTCTAGCGACACAACTGCCCAACACTGATATGCTGTATTTCCTGCAGCCTCCGCTTCTGACACACTCAGGTTCACAGCCATAATCTCCTCTGTAACAGCAGGTGATAAGCTAAGCCATTGGGGTAAGGAAGGATATGATCTCAACTACTTCCCCAGATGCTTTTTTTACCCAACAAGACTCTGAGCCAATCTATTCATTTCCTTGTTAAGAGTTTGAACCTGAGCAATATTCCCTGCTGGGTTTACGAGAAAAACACATTTTGAACATGCAGGAGAGAAACACAGATCCTTAACAAATCTCGGACTGAGGTGTTACTTTCCACTATTGAATTTTAAGAGGCCATACTTATGCAGGTATGCTAATTAGAGATGGACAAGCTGTTTCCATCTAATGAAAATTAATTTACCCCTGCCAGGAAAAACATATCATCCACTTTGGCATGGATATAAGGATCCCAGACAAAGAAAAAAAGCAATTTATTCATGCCTGACATATCTGTCCACATCTGCAGAGGTCAAGCAAATAAAATTGCAAATTGATTCCCTCTCTATAATTGGGAAGCACTGTGTGTGGAGGAGAACCAGATGCACTATCTCTGAAGACTGCCAGTTTCAATAAGTGTCAAGGAGGACTTTCTTGTGTCCATGTCAGCAGAAGACACTTGTGGGTCCTGAAGAAGGCTCTTCAGATGGTCACTGACAAAAATATGAATCTACACATACACAGAGGATCAAGGAAGAGAAGAGCTGTAAGTCAAATGCTATTAAAAAGATCAGACTGTACAGGTGTGTGTGTGTGTGTGTGTGTGTGTGTGTTTGTCAGGTTTGAAGTCTTTGTAAGGACCAAATATACCCGCACTAATTTTTAATTCATTTAATTTTTTTTTTCCCCAGTAGGTTTCAGCCTACTGGGTCATTTTGTTTTGTTATTGTCACAGTGTTGGGTAGTTTTTTGTAACCCAGCAATGAGCTGACATTAGGTTGAAGTACACAACTCAACCTGCCGGGTTAAAATATGTAACCCTACTTTCTGGGTTACTTTAACCCAACATTTGTTCTGTCCAATATGTACCCAGCACTGGGTTGCCAATAGGGTTGTTTTTAATCCAGCCATTTCAGAGTGCAAAGATGGAAAAACCTGTAAGTCTGATGTCACACGGGACAACATTTTGAGCAATGCTGCTTGGGCACTTTCCCATTTAGAATGAGTAACAAATGTCTATCTGGATACTTTAGATCGGTCGTGGGCCCTGTGTCTCATCTGGTTGCCTGTTGATGGCAACATTGCTCAAAAAGTTGCCCCATGTATCATCAGCATAAAACCTAACATTGTCTAGACCAACTCAACAAGAAAAGCAGAATATTCACTATTCAAAATTGAAAATGAATCATTTAATTTCATACTTGACTGTAAAAACAAGGCAAATTCTGCATTCAATTATGCATACTTCCCTAATATATATTATGCGAGAAACAGTACACCCAAAGTGTAGCATGTCCTAATACATATTAAAAATAAAAATAAAACAGTAGGCAAAAAAACACCTGACTGAGCTACTACTTCTATTGAGATTCGGAAGTGTGCCTCTGATGGACAGTTTACCTTGAGGCCACTGAAGAGGAGTTGTCAAATAAATGGCAATGATGAGACGCAAATGAGGCCTTGAGTCACTTGACAATGACAACATGATGAACCTAGTACATCCAGATTGCATACACAGAACATGCTTCTTTAACGGTCACAAGTTAGTTCTTCAAATCAAATGTACTACCTTCCCAGTATGTGATTTTGTCAAGCCAAAACTCAAGCAGGGTATCAGAGAGGAGAAAAACAAGGACATATAATCAACCTCTGCAAACCATCCACTAGCACATCATTAAACTGACCCCATAACCAAACTATTTATGTTACTCAGGCTTCTCCTTGAAGTCTTGAAGAAGATCAGTGACAACAAAGACAGACACCCCATAGTGCTGACTGAAAAAGAGGTACACATCAGTGGTTTGAGTAAATGGAATTGTAGAAGTAAGCAACAAGAGTAGTCTCATATTGATACGATGAGAGAGTGAAGGTGGGAGATTATGAAAATGATGGTGAAGAGGCGAGAGACAAGTGGCATGATTCACAAAACATGATGGCCAAGTGGATGATATGAAGTGGTCTATTTTCTTAAGTTACCGTGAACGTGCTTCAACGGTACTGCAATGCTGGTTTACTGGGACAAATACAGCTGGCCTATATTTCAAACATAAACAAAGGAGAAAAAGCTTTCTGGTTGTTATTAGCCACACTGAATGTTACTAGAGTAAAGAAACACACAAAGTTCTCTGAGCTTGGTATTCTTGTGAAACTATGAGAATTATAATCTAGTTAACACAATTTTTACACTTTTTATTTTATTAGTACTCTTTCGAAAGGTACTACTAATATGTACCTTTAAGGTAGTAATATGTACCATTTAGGGCTAAAAATGGTACAAAGATATACTTTTTAGCTTTTGTACCTTATGGTAACATCACAGTAACAGCTTTGTACCTTTTTTCTAAGAGTGCACCTTTACAAAAACCTACTGTGGTGTCATCGTATCAGATGACAGTACCATGATACTTTGGCATTCACTATGATTTTTGCATTGTATGATAGATTGTGTACAAAGATATACTTTTTAGCTTTTGTACCTTATGGTAACATCACAGTAACAGCTTTGTACCTTTTTTCTAAGAGTGCACCTTTACAAAAACCTACTGTGGTGGTGCTATGGTACAGTGATCGTATCAGATGACAGTACCATGATACTTTGGCATTCACTATGATTTTTGCATTGTATGATAGATTGAGATATTCTCATTCTAGAAAGTGTTTATCAGTGTTTACCTTTTTTATTCAAGGGCCCCCCACTGTCCACAACTTTATTTAAAGGCCCCAATACTTTTCCAGTTGTTCATGATTTACTGAATAATGAATTTTAAAACTATATGTACTCAATTTGTAGCCTATGAAATATTTTAGAGCTTAGCATAAATAGAAAAAAAATCACACTTTTAAAATGAGACTACAGGAATCCTTATTTCTCAAAGAAAACAGTCATTGAGGGGGTGGATTAAAATATGAAATAAATTTATTTGTAATGGTTTTAGCTCATTTTAATGCTTGTTTTGTCTCATTTTAAGTCATCTTGAGGCCCTCTTGGAAGTTTGCTGAGGCCCCTAGTTGAGAACCCCTGTTTTAGAGAACATCTGATTGGTCCAAAATCTGGACACACCCACAAGTGCAAGAGGAGTCATAAATAATTTCGATCCAAAGTACAGTACTTTTTTAATGCATATAGCTATTAAAAGTTTGAAAACATTTTGGAAGTACATTAGCATGTAGACCTAAACTAATAAACAAGTGCAACAGTTTTTAATTCTGATTTGAGGGTGTTTTTCATGGAAAAGCTCAATCCTGTCTCTTTATTTTGAAGGTTTGATCCCATGCCGAGAAGAGCCCCATTGGTAAATCAAGGTTAAACAGAGAGCATCACTGACGATGCATCTTTTCCTCATGCCGGTAATTTTCTTCCCCTCCACTGCATCTCTACTTCTCTTCCAAATGTTTAAAGCCAGCTGGAGAGCGATATAACAGCGCCCACAATACTATCCATAAAGATTAACATTACCCATTTTCAGCCCAAGACCCTTCCATGTTTTATTCATCGAAAAGCTTGAGCTGTGTGGTCCAGAATTCTATGAGATATAGGTGACGTGCCTTTTATTCATGAGCGTCTCTTTCTTCCTCAATGTTTGAGGAGGTAAATTAGCAGCCACTCCAGCTGACTGTGACTCTACCACACTGACAGCTGAATGACAGCTGAATGACACCAATTTGTCTTTGTAGGAGCAAACATAATCAGACAGAGGCATACGTGCTCAAACATTCAACTTCACACAAACACAAAATACACACACATATACAAACAAGAACCATATACAGGTGAATGCAAACACAAAGAACAAAACAGTGTGGTAATGACATATGCTAATCAGTTGACAGAAAACAGAGGAAAGAGCTGTCCGGCCATCTGATCAAAGGATTAACAGTGACCAAACATTGATCAAAATAGTTCCAGAAAAGGTCAATATTTCAAAGATTTGACATGAACAATTGGGATGAATGATTTCATCCCTCTGGAAACTCTCAAGGTTATGCATGTGAATGGTTTGAAAAGCTAATTTCTGGTTTGTGTTGCAGATGCCAATGGTTTTCAACTGGGTTTGCTTCAAGCTACAAGCAATACAATGACCGAACACAGTACGAACATTTTTCATGCACACACGTTCTTAAAGTCGCAATGTAACAAAAATTTAAACTGATCTTTTCTTCCGTATTTTGATGTACATCCAAGTGAAATGGATTATCAAAACGAAAAAAGGATCAGAATGTTGTTATCCAGTTATATTTTAATTGAAAAGAACAAGCTAAAATAAATAAATAAATATATTACAATCTTACCATCCCAAGAAAATATAAACGCTTTGTTTTTTAAAATCTCTCTTCAATTTAGATGATTCATATTCTTGGAAACCAAAACTTCACCACATAAAACAAGTTTGGCCAGGAAAAATGTGGAAGTCTGATTGGACATACAGCCAAAAAAAAAAAAGTAGCATTTTCATTTTAGAACTTGATAAGCACCATATTTATTAGGCTGTCACATTTGTACTTCCTTATTTGGAATTTGCTTTTTTGTGTTGTATGTGACCCTAACAGACCTGCAACCAATCTGTGGGTCATGACCCACCAGCTGAGAATCATTGCCAAGGATCAATAGGCAGGATTGGGAGAGGTGAGAGACATGTGCTGTCCTCGTCTTTACTCCTGGAGGAAGAGAGATCCTATGAAAGGTAGGAGAGTGATTCAGAGCATCTCTAGAGGCCGATGGCTCCATTTAAGCTAAAATGTCATTTAGCAAAACAATCTCCTGCCTCACATGACCTAAATATACCACTGATAGTCAACAAACTGCTTGTTTCATTCCATACTGCTGCAAATTATTCACATCTCTCTTTAATGTGCTTTAAATTAGTCTAATTTCTTATTTATGTACTTAGGTACTTGGTGCATTAAAAATGAATTAAGATATTTCCTCATTATAAAACTTTTACCTCTAAACAAATGAATCATACTTCTGGGGGGCAGGTTTAAATTAAATAAATTACATTTAAGTACTAATATTAAATAATATTATATAATATTTTTTGAAATATTAAAATGTGTTTATAAATGTAAAATGGTTCAGTAACTGAAAACTTATACAATCAGAAATTAGTCAGAATCTATTCTGTTTTTAATAGCAAATAACAACCCTGACATAATTTATTTAATTTACCCTTTTGTATGGCGCATGAAGAAGGTGAACTGTCTCTGTCATGACTGTAAATGAATTACACCATGGAATTAAAGCCAATGTGATTAAATCGAAATTAAGTCATGGTATTTTGCCATGAAAACAGGTATCGGGGTAAACGCTCAGAAAAAAAGGTACAAAACCATCACTGAGGCGTTACCCTTTCAAAAGGTACTATTATATAATTGTAAGGTACTGATACGTACCATTTAAGGGTAAATAGGGCACAAAGATGTACATTTTAGCTTTTGTAGTATATCACTGTAGCAACAGCTTTGTACCATTTTTTTCTGAGATTGTTTGAGGGTAAATGTTGGCAACATAAATACATTAGCACAACATACTTAGACATTCATTACAAATACACAACAGAACTCCCCAAAGCATTAGACTTGCAGTATTTGGTGATGTCATATAATGTTCTTCAGTTCTAGCCGTAATATGTAATCAGAGGCGTCATGCCCATTCAAACGTGCCTCCTCAGATTTTTGAATCCAGCCTGGTTTTATTCCACCTCAATTCAACGGGGTGATTTCCACTCTGGTGGCACCCTGAGCATGCTCTGGTAGCGGAACAAGAAGTAAACACTCTCTTGAGGAAGGAGGCCATAGAGGTGGTCCCTTCTCTCAACAGGGAGTCTGGGTTCTACAGCTGGTACTTCATTGTTCCAAAGAAGGATGGAGGGTTGCGCTGCGAGAGGCCTCCTCTCGCCTTAGACAGTTGTCAAGTTGAGGCCTCCGCTCCAAGAGTGGCCATTTTTCTGCGAGTGTCGTCAGGCCTCCTCTCACTACAGAGAGTTTCTGAAGCCTCCGCTCTCCAGAGCTCTGCTAGGACAGTCTGAATTTAAGCTAGCGTGGGGCGTAGAGGCCTCCTCTCACTTTAGAGAGTTGTTATGCTGAGGCCTCCACTCCTAGAGCTCGGCACATCTCCATCCTTCCCCCTCACAGGAAGTTCCTGAGGTGGCTTTTGGGGGTAAAAGCCTACCAATATCGGGTTCTTCCCTTCAGCCTTGCACTCTCACCCCGCACTTTCGCGAAGTGTGTGGATGCTACTCTGGCTCCTCTGTGACTCCAGGGCATCCGCATATTCAACCACATTGAGGATTGTTTGATATGAGCTCAATCTGAGCAGATTGTGGTTCAGCATTGAGATGTTGTTCTCGCTCACATGAAAGAGCTGGGGTTAAGACTTAATGCCAAGAAAAGTGTGCTTTCTCCATTACAAAGAACCACTTATCTGGGTGTGGTGTGGGATGCGACCACGATGCAGGCACGTCTGTCTCCTGCTCAGATTGAGTCGATCCTCACTGCAGTCGTGAGAGTAAGAGAAGGCCTGTCATTCACTGTCAAGCAGTTCAAAAATTGCTGGGTCTGATGGCAGCTGCATCCAACGTGATATCTCTTGGCCTGTCGACATGAGACCCCCTACAGTGGTGGCTCAAGACCAAGGGGTTCTCCCAGAGGGGAAACCCGCTTCGCATGCTCAAGGTCACGCGGCAATGCTTACGTGCCTTAGACATGTGGAGGAAACCTTGGTTCTTGTCTCAGGGCCCGGTGCTGGGAGCTCCTTGTAGCCGCGTAATGCTAGTGATGGACGCGTCCCTCATCGGTCAAGGAGCGGTCATGAGTGGCTGCTCAGCCCACAGTCTGTGGAGCAGCCGCCATCTCACATGGCACTTCAACTGCCTGGAGATGCTGGCTGTGTTTCTAGCATTGAGACACTTTCTCCCAGACCTAAGAGGTCACCATGTGCTGGTGCGCACCGACGACACATCGGCGGTCTCTTATATCAAACACCAGGCAGGTCTGCGTTCGCGCCCCCTTTACGGGCAGGTGCACCAGATCCTTGTGTGGTTCCAGGGCAAACTCCCCTGGTTGAGAGCAGTTCACATTCCTGGGCTTCTCATTATGGGAGTAGACATCCTGTCGAGGCAGGGGCCGAGGCCTGGGGTATGGAGAGTCTTTTGGCTAGGCTCAGGTGGACCTGTTTGCGACTCAAGAGTCACACTGTCCCCTCTGGTTCCCCTTCGTCTGTACGCCTTTCCCCCGATTGCTCTGCTCCCGGGTGTTGTGGAGAGTGCGCCGGGACGGGGTCCTTATGCTGCTAGTAGCCCCGTTCTGGCCGGGCCGAGTATGGTTCTCGGATCTGATTTCCCTCCTTGACGGCTCTCCAAGGGAGATTCCTGTCAGGAGGGACCTCCTCTCACAGGCGGAGGATACAATCTTTCACCCTCGCCCGGAGATGAGGAAGTTATGGGTGTGGCCCCTGAGGGGGCACAACTCGTAGCTTCCGGTCTCTCAACCGAGGTTGTTGAGACCTTGACCCCGTCTCCATTGGGGTCAAGGCTCACTCCTTCTTTGTTTTGCCTTTGGGCGGGATATCCCCGCCTACTTTGTCAGGTGCCTACCTACATTCTGCACCACTCCTGACTCCTTTCTTTCGCTTTAGCTGTGCTCTTCCACACTAGGCAGGGATTTGTAAGTCTGGTGGCGTGGGCATGCTCTTTCCCTTAGCGTTTCGACGCAGCTCAAGTTCCTGAAGGGGAACGTCTCCAGGTAACGCATGTAACCATGGTTCCCCAAAGGGAACGAGACGCTGTGTCTCAGTGCCATACATCCGGCATCCCTGCGAGTGCTTACTTCATTTCCCAGAAGCTGCCGCTGTATCCACCGCACGTGCTTTTAAGCGTACTGGTCACTACGTCACCCCGCCCATGACGTCTCGCCCATCCATTGGACTGATTACACATGTGATTCAGAGCATGGTCACGCTGAAGGCGTTCCCTTAGTGTATCGACGCAGTGTCTCGTTCCCTTCGGGGACCATGGTTACACGCGTAACCTAGAGATGTTTTTTTTTGAGAGTGCTTAAACTTGCGCTAGACTGAAGTCAGTGAAAATGTTCTTTGATAATGTAAATGTTCTTTGCTCATTTTCTGTACAATTAAAGTGTTATTAGTAAATTACAATGTTTTTATTAAATTTACGTTAAATACAAAGTCAATCGTATGAAAAATATTTTATGACATGACACCCATATTAAAGTACATATTAGTTAATTCAATTCTATTCAATTCAAGGGGACCTCAGAGGGGACCTTGTGTATTAGTTAATAAGTAGTTAACACGTTTGGGAATATTTCGAATTTATAAAAAAAGGAAAATTTAATAAATCAGGCCTACATCAGTTATACAGCGCTATCCAGGCTGCTGGGTGCCCAACTGGTGGCCCCTCAAAAATACTAAGTGCATGACGCCCCTGTATGCATTAATATCTACATGAAGGAACAGAAAGCTTTCTAAGGATCATTAAGCACATCCAGTATGTGTTGCCTTGGTGCCCCTTCGGGGACCATGGTTACACGCGTAACCTAGAGATGTTTTTTTTGAGAGTGCTTAAACTTGCGCTAGACTGAAGTCAGTGAAAATGTTCTTTGATAATGTAAATGTTCTTTGCTCATTTTCTGTACAATTAAAGTGTTATTAGTAAATTACAATGTTTTTATTAAATTTATGTTAAATACAAAGTCAATCGTATGAAAAATATTTTATGACATGACACCCATATTAAATTACATATTAGTTAATTCAATTCTATTCAATTCAAGGGGACCTCAGAGGGGACCTTGTGTATTAGTTAATAAGTAGTTAACACGTTTGGGAATATTTCGAATTTATAAAAAAAGGAAAATTTAATAAATCAGGCCTACATCAGTTATACAGCGCTATCCAGGCTGCTGGGTGCCCAACTGGTGGCCCCTCAAAAATACTAAGTGCATGACGCCCCTGTATGCATTAATATCTACATGAAGGAACAGAAAGCTTTCTAAGGATCATTAAGCACATCCAGTATGTGTTGCCTTGGTGCAGTGATACTGTAACGGAAGCTCTTATGCTCCCCGATGTGTGACTGATATACAGTGGTGTGAAAAAGTGTTGGCCCCCTTCCTGATTTCTTATTTTTTTGCATGTTTGTCACACTGTAATGTTTCAGATCATCAAACTAATTTAAATATTAGTCAAAGATAACACAAGTAAACACAACATGCAGTTTTTAAATGAAGGTTTTTATTATTAAGGGAAAACAAAATCCAAAACTACATGGCCCTGTGTGAAGAAGTGTTTGCCCCCCTGTTAACACTGTGGTTTATCACACCTGAGTTAAATTTCTCGAGCCACACCCAGGCCTGATTACTGCCACACCTGTTCGCAATCAAGAAATCTCTTAAATAGGACCTGCCTGACAAAGTGAAGTAGACCAAAAGATCCTCAAAAGCTAGAC
>NW_015505866.1:886416-887822 GCF_001515645.1 Sinocyclocheilus grahami
GGAGTGGCCTAGTCAAAGTCCTGACCTGAATCCTATTGAGATGCTGTGGCATGACCTTAAAAAGGCAGTTCATGCTCGAAAACCCTCCAATGTGGCTGAATTACAACAATTCTGCATAGATGAGTGTACCAAAATTCCTCCACAGCGCTGTAACAGACTCATTTCAAGTTATCGCAAACGCTTGATTGCAGTTGAAAACTGCATGTTGTGTTCACTTGTGTTATATTTTACTAATATTTAAATTTGTTTGATGATCAGAAACATTAAAGTGTGACAAACATGCAAAAAAATAAGAAATCAGGAAGGGGGCCAACCCTTTTTCACACCACTGTATCTGCATATAAATATGATGCAGACCATGGGGAAAGCTAAGCTGCTTTAGAGAGGAGATAAAAGGCATAGAGTATGAAGGTCTGGCTTGTTTAGAATATTTGATTGCACTTTAATGGCCTCATTATGAATTGATCTTTATTCAAACATGTTTGAATTAAGATTTGAGATCAAAGATTGCAAATAAGATTACAGTGGGTGCTCTGCACCCGCACAGTCTGATAAAACGCCCTGCTGTTTTACTTCCTTGTATGGCTGGAAAAAGAAACTGGCACCCTAACCCTAACCCTAACCCTAAATGTACAGGACTTACATCATAATTCTGAACAAAATAGGATAACATATGAATCTTCTAAGAATCAATAGAAAAAAAATTAAAATAAAATAAATAAATAAAAAGACACTTCCAGGAAAAAAATTTACAAAATGGAAATGGTTCTTGGAAGTAATTGCAAGCAATTGTAGCAAATTAGCTCAAAAGGAAAATGTATATAAATAATTACAATTAATTCAATACAATTATTTATATCAGCTGGCAGTAGTAACTGTAGCAGAATTAAATTGCCCTCAACTAATCTGATTGTCCAGCGAACCTTCAGTGTAAGTTCATATCAACTCTAGGAAAGGATATTTTCGTGGCCACAGAAAATACTTTCATACAATATTAATGCATTAGAGCATGTAGCGAGGATCAAAATCGTAAAGGGACATTAATTTGCAAGGCAGAATCAGAAACTCATGTAATTTGTGCACATGAGTTTTATTAACTAAACACTAACACAAACTAGTCTAACAAACAAACAATCACTCATACATGGGAAAGGGCAAATGAGGCGTGATGGATGAAACCATCAGGAAAAATCAGAGAATGAAGCTATGAAAAGAGTCAGTTAACCACCTGAGTGAAACCATCAGCGCCATTTTAAAATGGGGTCTACAGCTTATACTAAACCTCTGTTTCATTTAGTTAAATGTACGATACTTGCATTGCCTTGGTCGTTGACGAGTGTCTGGATGCAGTCTCGGATGAAAGTCTTGATGGTTTCAAGGTTTTGGACTTGCGATCACGTTCTTCC